>NC_083317.1:69823772-70003478 GCF_963455315.2 Globicephala melas | reverse complement strand
GCATGGGCTTGTTGCCCCGCAGCATGTGGGATCTTAGTTCCCTCAACCAGGGATTGAACTCCCATCCCCTGCATTGTGAGGCGGTTTCTTTACTACTGGCCCACCGGGGAAGTCCCTGATCAGGTTTTCTTTGGGGTTTGCTTTATCCTATTTCTCTGATCCTGCTGCTTGTCCTGAGGCGGGGGTTATGGGGGATGGTTCCAGACAGGAGGGCTGCAGCCACAGGAGGAGACGAGCCTGTAAGGGGATCTTTTTTTTTTTTTAAATAAATTTGTTTATTTATTTTTGGCTGTGTTGGGTCTTCGTTGCTGCACGCGGGCTTTCTCTAGTTGCAGCAAGCAGGGGCTACTCTTCATTGCGGTGTGTGGGCTTCTCATTGTGGTGGCTTCTCTTTGTTGTGGAGCACGGGCTCTAAGCGCACGGGCTTCAGTAGTTGTGGCTCGTGGGCTCAGTAGTTGTGGCTCGTGGGCTCAGTAGTTGTGGCTCCAGTAGTCGTGGCGCATCCAGTAGTCGTGGCGCATGGGCTCTAGAGTGCAGGCTCAGTAGTTGTGGCTCATGGGCTTAGTTGCTCCGCAGCATGTGGGATCTTCCTGGACCAGGGCTAAAACCCGTGTCCCCTGTGCAGATTCTTAACCACCACGCCACGAGGGAAGTCCCTGTAAGGGGGTCTTATATGGAGAGGGAGGAGGGGGATACGTGGGCTGGGTGGTGTCACCAGAGACTGTCACAGATCAAGTGTCCACAGTGAAGGTGAGCCCGGCTCTCACTCTCCTGGACTCACGAGAGGTGGCGACTGGTTTAAAGTCTCGGGTGGGGTCTTCCCTGGTGGCACAGTGGTTGAGAAGCCGCCTGCCAATGCAGGGGACACGGGTTTGATCCCTGGTCCGGGAAGATCCCACATGCCGCGGACCGACTGAGCCCATGCGCCACAACTACTGAGCCTGTGCTCTAGAGTCCGCAAGCCACAACTACTGAGCCCGTGTGCTGCAACTACTGAAGCCCACACGCCTAGAGCCCGTGCTCCGCAACAAGAGAAGCCACTGCAATGAGAAGCCCATGCACTGCAATGAAGAGTAGCCCCTGCTCACCGCAACTAGACAAAGCCTGCATGCAGGAATGAAGACCCAACACAGCCAAAAATAAATTAAAAAAAACGAAAAAAAGGAAATGTTGTCGTTATGATAAAAAAAAAAAGTCTCGGGTGGTGCAGAACTGGGTGGCTGGAGGTATTGTTGAGTGTGCGTGGTTCCGGAAGTGTACCCAAAGATGGAGAACATGCCCCAGACCCTCTCCCGGCATAGGGCGCCCCTGGCGTGCAGCAGCAGTTTCACCTTCAGTCAGCTAACCACGGGGGCTCCCTCGGTGGGGGAGTTGCGGCACTGTAGCTTAATTCCCGTGCTTAGCACCCTTGCTGAGAACTGGTCCAGAAATGTCAGTCCCTCCAAAATCTGCTGATGTAACTGAGTCCAAGCTCGTACTGCTCACGGCATAACAGGCCAGTAAATCGAGAGGCGAGTTGCTGGGGCAAGGAATAGCAACTGTATCTGGAAAGCCAGCAGACCGAGGAGATGGTAGACTAGCAGCTCAAAGAACCATCTTCCCTGAGTTAGAATTCTGGCTTCTTTAATACTAACAGGGGAGGTGGGTAAGGGCCTGGTTCCTGCCAGACTTGGAAGGGGATGTGTTAATTTCTTCCTTCTTGCAGCTAATCACAGGTAGGCCTGGTCAGGATGTTTCCTGTGAGCTAAACAAAGGTATTTTAGCTTAATGCTCATTACCTGGGAGGCAGGGTTCCCAGAGATGGGTCAGTACGTATAATTTAATCTTATAGGCAACATCCCTTTAGTGATTAACTTGTAGTAGAATAATAAGGTTCTTCCCTATTACACTGACAGAACATTCAGTTATTGCCAAGGCCCACTGAGGAGTTTGTAGCATTTAAAATCCAGCATAGATAAGGTAGCCATAAACCCTCATTCCAAACATTAATGATATTACCCCTTTTCTTATACCCCTCCCTTCTTGGAAAACTGGGAGAGAAATATATATATATATATATTTAACCATTTGCAGCCTCCCTATGGGGAGGTGTGTGTGTGCTGTAGTGATCAATTTCTCTTAGAATTTAATGACAAGAGATTTCTTACTTCAGAATAGATAACCCCTTAGTATACAAAGAGACCTATGTACCACATCTCGTTTCCCTCTTTGCCTTCATGTCTGGAAAATTTGGAGTTAAATATAATACCCAAGGCCGTTAGCCATTCACACTCAAGTTTTTGGCAGAATGTTCTGTCTCTCTTTTTAGCTCCACAGGAAATTGCTTTAATAATTGACTTTCAGGGGAACTGAGGCCGAAGTTTCTCTTGTGTACAAGCATTTGTATGGTGTTTATATATGCTGTCTCCTCAATACCCACAATAATTAGCATCCTCCCCATTTTACTGATCCAGAAACTGAGCAGCAAGTTGAAAGGAGCCTGAGGCCTTGAGCTCTTGGTGACAAGGTCCGGATTCCAGCCCAGCTCTTGCTTTCTGAGGCTAATGTCCACGTCCCTCCCATGGGTGCCTTCCAGCCTCCCTGAATCCAAGCTAGTTCCCTGTTTCCTGGTCCTAAAGTGTTCATCTGTAATTGCTCGTAATCCCGCAAAAGGTGGAAGTGGATTCTGGATTAAAGAAGGTATACCTGGAAACTTGGGGGAAGGGCACAAGTAACAAAATACAGGAGACCTCGTAAAGAGGCCATGGGATTGGACAGAGGGGACAGGATCGCAGGCCCTCCCGCCCCTCCCCCACTACGATGTGGCATCCCGGGATGGGAGGGGCCCTGTGCCGGGACATGGGAACCAGAGACGGCTATTGTAGCAGTCCGGAATTCATTCTGGAAGAAATCTCGAACATTCCTCTGTTTGAGTCAGGCTCCAGTGGCTTTTAAAAATAGGCTCGTACCAACAGGCAACCCAAACTACATCCATCATCAGGCTAGAGCAGCACATGTAAGGACAAGTCGGGGGAAGCAGGCTTGGCTCTGACACTCAGACTACCATGGTAATTATAATAATCATACTTCGTCTGGGCAGGCCTTCACTGCTTACAGAACCCTCCTTCCCACATGAGTGCTTCACAGCCTTCATGCTGTCGTGCTGTTGTTATTGCCAGTTTACAGTTAAGGAAATGGAGGCTCGGGTTGCCCCGCTAGTTGAGGGGCAGAGCTGGAACTTGGACTGAGATCTTGTTAATGAACTAAGTATGCCTCGTCTGGGGTGGGAGGAGGTGCGGGGAGCACAGAGCCCTGGGTTCCCTATCCTGCAAGTTCAAGAAGGCTTCGGCTCGCTGGTTGTCATCTTGAGGTGAAAGATGGACGCCTCTGAGACGTGACCGCGGGCAGATGAGGTGTGGACCCTCGTGCGGGAGCGAGGCCACCTTCGCCGTTGCACCTTTGAACACACAAAGGACGTCCAGGTTTCAAGTGTGTGTAGACAGTTCTGTCCGAAGAGTTCAAGGACATCTCTTGGTGCCTGTGAGGCTAACGAGCCTGAGGGCAGATAGGATCACCTGGTAAAATTCACGACTTGAAGTTGTTTCTGAACAGTGTGTTTTTAGAGATCATGAATGACGAAGGATCATTGTCCTGGCACGCGTCCTCCAGTTACTGCGCTGACTTGGTTTGGGCCTTTCTGCATACCATGTGGGGCTAGCTTGCAGAGGCCACGCCTGCCAGAAACTGCCTTTTTTTTCCATTGTTCTTTTCCTCTGAATCAATTTCTTTTCCCTTTGGCTGTTGACTGCTTATTATAGAACCAAAAGTTATTTTCTCTTTCTTGTAGCTGTAGGCAAATCTAGTAGTGTTTCCTTTCTGTTTCTTCTTTTTCTCGTCGATGGTGCTAAAGTTTGGAACACGTCTTCCTATATTTATACATATAATTTATGATAATAATGATTTGTGTTTGTGATATCAGATATGCTGTTTGATAAATGGCTAGGGAGATAGAAATAGGTGGCCCGGCATAAGCATAAACATTTTTGCCCTCTGGGGGTATTTTAAGTAACCATCTTTGTTTTCCCAGTCTCCCTTGCCTTGCACATCTCTCTTCCCCACCTCAGTTCTTACCAATGTCTATACCCTTCTTTTGTTAATTTCTTTCCTGTGTCCTGTTTCACATCACCTTTACGGTCTCCTGGCCACGTTCCCGTCTTGGCCAGTCCTTTCTCTGAAGTTGGTATGTGCTTGGTGGGTTACTTTCGCCCAATTTGTGTCTGTGGAATTGTCTGGTGCACCGTCCACCAATTACCTAAGCATCCTTTTTGCTGAGAAAACAGAACACTACTAAGGAGATTGGTTCTTAAAGAGTTTCCTTAAAAAATGCTGAGGCCTGTGTGTGAAAGGAGAACCTAGAGCTGCATCCTCAGCGCCCATATTCCCTTCGGTCACTCTGTTTCCAGAGTGGAAGAGATGTCTTCTGAGAGGCACACAGTCACTAAAGCAAAGTCAGAGGTGGGCCAGCTTTGAAAGCAAAACCCATCCCTTCAGCCCCAGCGAATTGAATGACCTCTAACACGCACGGTCTCTCGGTTGGCACAGGTGACAAGACTACCTTCCAGCTGCAGGTTCGACAGGTGGAGGATTATCCAGTGGACTTGTACTACCTGATGGACCTCTCTCTGTCCATGAAGGATGACTTGGACAACATACGGAGCCTGGGCACCAAGCTTGCCGAGGAGATGAGGAAGCTCACCAGCAACTTCCGCTTGGGGTTTGGGTCCTTTGTAGACAAGAACATCTCTCCTTTCTCCTACACGGCACCGAGGTACCAGACCAACCCGTGCATTGGGTGAGTGACCAGCTGCCCTTCTCTTGGGTATTCAAGGATGGGGGAATGGATCAGCGGGAACTGAGCCTAAAGAAAGGCCTAGGGAGGTCATATCTGGGTGCTGGGAGGGAACCTGGCTAAGGTGTTAAATTTGATGAAGGATAATCCAGCTCTGTCCTCCCTCTGCCTGCGAAGAAATAAATTGTTACAAGGTTGCATAAAGATACAATGATGATAGCTCATTTGTTTTCCTGCCTGCCAGACACAGCACTGTTTTCTACATTAATAGATTTTAGAGAGTGTTCTCAGGAAGCGATAGACCCCGGTGATCAGGGAGGGAGCAGGCAGAACAACTTAAACTATCTCCTTGTTTGGAGTGACTGAGATGTTTGGAATAAATGAATCAAAGTCGGTTCCTATTGTTTATATACATAACTATAACTTACCTTGACAAAACAAAATGAAAACCCTGCCCTTTATAGGTGTGATTTTTTTTTTTTTTTTCCAACATAAGTACTTGAATTAGAAAATATTCGACAGGGCTTCCCTGGTGGCGCAGTGGTTAAGAGTCCGCCAGCCAATGCAGCGGACATGGGTTTGAGCCCTGGTCTGAGAAGATCCCACATGCCACGGAGCAACTAAGCCCGTGTGCCACAACTACTGAGCCTGCGCTCTAGAGCCTGCAAGCCACAACTACTGAGCCCTTGTGCCACAACTACTGAACCTGTACTCTAGAGCCTGTGTGCCACAACTACTGAAGCCCGCATGCCTAGAGCCCATGCTCTGCAACAAGAGAAGCCACTGCAATGAGAAGCCTGCGCACCACAACGAAGAGTTGCCCCACATTCGCGGCAACTAGAGAAAGCCCGCGCACTGCAACAAAAACCCAATGCAGCCAAAAATAAATAAATTTTAAAAATTAAAAATTTTTTTAAAAGAAAATTTTCGAGAAATTATTAGACAACAAGAGTTTCTAACTACTGCAGTGAGCAAATCCAAAAGTATGTAATGACTCAAACTTGAAGGAAGTTTATTTTCTGCTAACCTTAGTGCAAATGGGTCTCCTGATCAGTGGACACCTGTCCTCTAAGCAGTGACTCGGGGTCCCAGGCTCCATTGGTTCACATGTGGCTTGTAAGGTCATCATGCCTGGAGGATTGCTCATAGGAAGATCCTATGGACCAGGATAGAGTGGCCTTTGCTCCTACATTCTGCTCTACAGAGCTGGGTTCTAGCGGGGAGGCTGGGAACTAGGTTAGCTGTGTGCAGTGGAAGAGGAAAGGGGATGGTGAATAGGTCCCTGCCCTAGTGCATTTGTGTATTGGAGGTGGAGGGTCACTTCCTCCAACTCCCCAATACAACCTTTGTGAAGGTGGTTTGTTTCCTTACTGGGCTTTCAAATGTTTTTTTTTTTTTAAAAGAAGATGTGGGGGTAGGAGTTTATTAATTAATTAATTTATTTTTGCTGTGTTGGGTCTTCATTTCTGTGCGAGGGCTTTCTCTAGTTGTGGCCAGTGGGGGCCACTCTTCATCGCTGTGCGCGGGCCTCTCACTATCGCGGCCTCTCTTGTTGTGTAGCACAGGCTCCAGACGCGCAGGCTCAGTAGTTGTGGCTCACGGGCCTAGTTGCTCCACGGCATGTGGGATCCTCCCAGACCAGGGCTCGAACCCGTGTCCCCTGCATTAGCAGGCAGATTCTCAACCACTGCGCCACGAGGGAAGCCCCCTCAAGTGTTCTTTTAAATGGCAAGATTATGCAGTGTGACAACGAGTGATAACCTTCAACTTTTTCTTGACTCATTTCCATGTTCAGCTTTGATTAGGCTTTGGCATGTGAGGCCCCAAAGCATCGCTAGATGAGGAATAGCTAAGACTTACGTTCTTACTAAGTGTCAGGCATTCACTGCACTTCATACCTTATATGGATCATCCCATTTAAATCTCGTAGCAATCTTTTGAGGTCTATAGAAGTGAGCTGTATTTTATTTATTTATTTTATTATTATTATTTTTAAATTAATTTATTTTTGGCTGTGTTGGATCTTCGTTGCTGCACGCAGGATCTCTGGTTGTAGTGAGTCGGGTCTGCGTTGAGGTGCACGGGCTTCTCATTGCGGTGGCTTCTCTTGTTGCAGAGCACAGGCTCTAGGCACGCAGGCTCAGTAGTTGTGGCTCGCGGGCTGTAGAGCACAGGCTCAGTAGTTGTGGCACACGGGCTTAATTGCTCCTCAGCACGTGGGATCTTCCCGGGCCAGGGATCGAACCTGTGTCCCCTGCACTGGCAGGCGGATTGTTAACCACTGAGCCACCAGGGAGGTCCTGGTGAGCTGTATTTTAAAGATGAGGAAACCGAGGCTTAGAAGGATTACACAAACAGTAAGGGGTAGACTTGGAATATGAATCAGGATGAACTACTTCCAGAGTCTGTTTCCATCAATATGATGCTTATTTTTTCCCCATCTAAATCACACTGCCACCCAGATGCTTTCCTTGAGTTTGAGTAATAATACCCATTCCAAAACCACCCACCCTTCTAGGCGCTTGCCTAAGGGTAATGTTAGGCTGTGCTGCAGTAACAAGCAAACCCCAGATCTCAGTGGCTCAACACAATGAAGATTTATTTCTTGCTTGTAAAAATCTGATGGGAGCTGCTTTCTGTGGCAGCTCTTCTTCAAGTGGTGACTCAGGGATTCGGGCATCTTGTGATGTCATTTTCGATTCTTTGTCTCCTTGGCTGCCCCTGAGGGGAACAGGGCTGCTCGGAAGCCCCTGAGCCTGTCTGACTTCTTGTCTCCCCTTTGGCAGCCTCAGAAGTTCCCAGCTCTGGGTTGGACTGGGGGGTGGGGGTGAGGTGGTATTTATGCTGGTATTGTATGTTCTGAATCCTTCCTGACCCTTCTGTACACACTCCTAGAAGCTAACTTAGATCTTCCCTGGGATTGCAATGACACAACAGTGGAAAAAACAATAAGATAAGAAAACATTTTCGATACAAACGAGATTCTAAGTTCCTTAGCCACAGAGAGACACTAGGTGTCCTCACTTCCTGGGTTTAGATTCCTCCTGGCCACAGGTAGCTGCTGGCATTATTGTCACTTTGGTCCTGTCCCCAAGGCCCTTTTCAGCTGCATCCCAGTGCCACATGTCTTTTTGTTGGAGTTCTGCTACTCCCCAGGAGCAACAGCATCTTAACCCCCAATTTTTTCAGTTCATCCGGAATAGTGATTCTGTCTGCTACTTTTCACCTCCGCCCTCTGGTTGGGTCCTGTCTCCTGAGAGACAGGGTGTGTCTCTACTTTGATTCTTCTGGGGACCATCGGCGAACTGTCAGATGCTAGATGGGAGGCTGGCAGAGGATGAAGGACTGGCCTGGGGCCCTCAGCATTGAATATTCAAGGTTATTACACTCTCCTTATTCAGAGCTACTTCTCCAAGCCCTAGAAGGCAGAACCAACTGCAGACGGTAGAAGTTTTGACAGTGAATACAAGGCACACTGACAGGCTGCTTGGGAGACAGGAAATCCGGTGAAAGAATGGGAGTTTGGAAGGAATCATCAGGTCTGAGTTATACAGATCTCTCTTCCCTAAGCTGGGCAGCATGAAAGGGGAGTCACCGCATGGCTCAGTGAGCAGGCTGAGATGTACCTCCCGCGTCCCGGCGGTGGACTCTGTGTGGTTGCCTGGGTATCCTCGGAGATTCCCCACGGTTCCTGGAGAACAGAGCAAGCGGGGGGATGTAATCAGGCTGTTTCTGTTCCTGATTCAGCCTGTACATGTGCTTTATTTGCGTTCCTAAGTTTTTTGTTTTTTTGCGGTACACGGGCCTCTCACTGCTGTGGCCTCTCCCGTTGCGGAGCACAGGCTCCAGGTGCGCAGGCTCAGCGGCCATGGCTCACGGGCCCAGCCGCTCTGCGGCATGTGGCATCTTCCCGGACCGGGGCACGAACCTGTGTCCCCTGCATTGGCAGGCGGACTCTCAACCACTGCGCCACCAGGGAAGCCCTTTCCTAAGTTTTAATGGCACTGTGAATTAGTTACCAACAGTTAAAAATAAAAGATTTAACAAAGAATAGCCAGGATTTTAGGTTTTCTCAAAAAACTAGGAGGTCTAGTAAAGCCAGCCTCGTCCCACATGTTGTTTGGCTGCCACAGTCCCTACCACTCCCTCTCGTCTCCCAGCTGGGCTGCTTCCTTGGTTCTGTTATCGGGCCCTCTCCAGATTCTTGGACAGCAATACCATAGAAACGAATATTGCTCCCACAAGACTCTTAGGCAAACGAAGCTTTTTATTGAAAGGATAGCTTGTGCACGAGGGAGAAGGTGGAAAAGAGTGTCAATTCCCCGAGGACTTTCTGGGAAGGGGTTTTAAAGGCAGTGTGAGGGAGGAGGCCACAGGGTGCCTGAGCAGCTTGTGCTCAGTTCTTGGATTGGTTGGCATGGAGGTGAAGTTTGGAGCGTCATCAACCTCCAGGCTTCAAGCAGTCTGGGGTCTATATGCCCGCAGTCGGCAGTTTTCATCTGGGGGCCTGCTTCCTGCTAAAACACCTTAGGAATGCGTGTCAAGCTTTTATCTATATCTTTCAGGGAACTGGGAGTTCGGCAATTCTGCTAGGTGGCGGATTTATAGTTCCGCTTTTGTCCTTTGGAAACCATGTACAGATGTCAGTGGAACAGAGATAGAGCTAATCTTTTACTCCTGTGAGTCTCTGGTGGTTGTCTCAGAAGCCCAAGCTTTTAGGTGCTGTTTTTCTGGCCTGTCAAGCCCGCTTTCTCAAGGTCGTTCCCTTGGTCCTTTTCCAAAATGGCTGTCCTGTTGTCTTCCTGTCTCAGTTTGAGTTCCATGCTTGGCTCCGTAGTTGCCGTCTGTGATCCTTGTCTGTTCTTTTCCTTCAGCTCATGTGGAGAGAAAAATCACAGCGTTCTCTCTCAATGGTACCTTCTGTTAAGTTTTTTCTCCTGTGGTGGTGTGGAAGCAGCAGCAGTAGCCCCGGGAAGTTTTGGGGAGATGGGGAGTCAGGAGGAGTGATTTAACTACCTGCGCAGGACATCTCAGAAGAGAACCAGTTTTTTTTTTTTTTTTTTTTTTTTTTCGGTACGTGGGCCTCTCATTGTTGTGGCCTCTCCCGTTGCGGAGTACAGGCTCCGGACGCGCAGGCTCAGCGGCCATGGCTCACGGGCCCAGCCGCTCCGCGGCATGTGGGATCTTCCCGGACTGGGGCACGAACCCGTATCCCCTGCATCGGCAGGTGGACTCTCAACCACTGCACCACCAGGGAAGCCCTTCGTGGGGCTTTCTTGAGGTTTGTCCCGCCTCCTGCTCCGGATGTTTCGGCCAAAGGATCAAAATCGTAGACTTATCCCCTCCCATCTTAGAATGAACCAGAAATGCCAGAGCTGAAGTAAGTAGTACCAGGGCTGCCATAAGGAGAGAAAAAAAAAGTAATTTAATCATCAGATTAAAGAACTGTTTAATTGTATTCTGAGTAATAGAAATAGTGTTCCTGGGAAGCGTCACATGATATTCACTGGTACAGGATTTGATGGATTAATCCGGCCTGTTATTTCTGGTTCTGAACACTTTTTCTTTTGTTAGAGGTATTAGGCTGTTGCTGATATACATGCCATGTCTCATTTATATGTGGCATCTAAAAAGGCCAAGCTCAGAGAAACAGACAGTAGAGTGGTGATTGGCCGGGGAAGGGGGAAATGTTGGTCAAAGGGTACAAACGTACAGTTATAAGATGAATACATTCTGGAGCTCTAATGTACAGCATGGTGGTGATAGGCAACAGTACTGCACTTGAAATATACAATTGTATACTTGAAAGTCGTTCAGAGAGTACATCTTAAGGGTTCTCGCCACACACACAAAAAATAGAAATACATCTGTAAAAATCTTTGCAAGTGAGATAATACATTTCATCCTTCATCATTTACATTTTTACCCTTTGTATTTCTTCCAAGAGGTCATGGTACTCCTTCACCCCCTTGAAGGTATTATTTCATTGTCTTCTGGCATGTCCTGTGGCTGATGAAAAGTCTTCTATCTAATGGTTTTCCTTCTCTCTGGTGGCTTTTAATATTTCCCTGTGCTTTTCATGTCCTATAATGATATGCATTCCTATGTGGCTGGGTTGGATTTAGTACTTTTATTTGCATTGTTCAGAACTTGCTCTGCTTGTTTAATCTGAGAACATAGCTTTATTCTTGAAAAATTTCAGACATCATCTCTGACTCCTGTCTCCGATTCTCTCCATTTTCTTTCTAACGCTGCTAGGTGAGTGTTGGAGCCTCTCATTCTAAACTTCATGTTTCTAAATTTTTCTCCCATAACTTCTACCTCTTTCTTTCCCTTAGCTTCATAATAGAAAATTTCTTCCAGTTTATCATTTTTTTCTTCAATTTTTTAAAAAAAAATTTATTTTATATTGGAGTATAGTCAATTAACAATGTTGTGTTAGTTTTAGGTGTACAGCAAAGTGATTCCATTATACATATACATGTACTTACTCTTTTTCAAATTCTTCTCCCATTTAGGTTTTTACAGAATATTTAGCCGAGTTCCCTGTGTTATACAGTAGGTCCTTGCTGGTTATCTATTTTAAATATAGCAGTGTGTACATGTCAATCCCAAACTCCCAATCTATCCCCACCCCCACCCCCACCCTTCTCCCCTGGTAACCATAAGCTCAGTTCTCTTAAGTCTGTGAGTCTGTTTCTGTTTTGTAAATAAGTTCATTTGTATCATTTTTTTTCTAGATTCCACACATAAGCGACATCATATGATATTTGTCTTTGTCTGACCTATTTCACTTAGGATGATAATATCCAGGTCCATCCATGTTGCTGCAGTGGCATTATTTCATTCTTTTTAATGGCTGAGTAACATTCCATTGTATATATATATATGTACCACATCTTATTTTTTTTTTTTTTGGCCACACCACGCAGCTTGTGGGATCTTAGTTCCCCAACCAGGGATTGAACCCGTGCACCCTGAAGTGGAAGTGCAGAGTCCTAACCACTGATTGCCAGGGAATTCCCACATCTTTTCATCTGTTGATGGACCTTTAGGTTGCTTCCACGTCTTGGCTATTGTAAACAGCGCTGCAATGAACATTGGGGTGCATGCATCCTGTCGAATCATGTTTTTCTCCAGATATATTCCCAGGAGTGGGATTGCTGGATCATATGGTAGCTCTGTTTTTAGTTTTTTAAGGAATCTCCTTACTGCTCTCCATAATGGCTCTACCAATTTACATTCCCACCAACAGCGTAGGAGGGTTCCGTTTTCTCCACACCCTCTCCGGCATTTATTATTTGTAGACTTTTTGATGATGGCCATTCTGACGGGTGCGAGGTGATAGCTCATTGTAGTTTTGATTTGCATTTCTCGAATAATTAGTTATGTTGAGCATCTTTTCATGTGCCTCTTGGCCATCTGTATGTCTTCTTTGGAGAAATGTCTGTTTAGGTCTTCTGTCCATTTTTTGATTGGGTTGTTTTTTTTGATATTGAGCCACATGAGCTGTTAGTAAATTTTGGAGACTGATCCTTTGTCAGTCGCACCGTTTGCAAATATTTTCTCCCATTCTGCAGGTTGTCTTTTCGTCTTGTTTATGGTTTCCTTTGCTGTGCAAAAGCTTTTGAGTTTAATTAGGTCCCATTTGTTTATTTTTATTTCCCTTACTCTAGGAGATGGCTTGAGAAAGATATTGCTGCAATTTGTGTCAGAGTGTTGTGCCTATGTTTTCCTCTAAGAGTTTTATAGTATCTGGTCTTACATTTAGGTCTTTAATCCATTTTGAGTTTATTTTTGTGTATGGTATTAAAGAATGTTTTTAAAAAAGAAGTCTATTTATTTATTGATATTTGGCTGTGTAGGGTCCTTGTTGCTGCGTGCGGGTTTTCTCTAGTTGTGGCGAGCAGGGGCTACTCTTCGTTGCAGTGCACAGGCTTCTCATTGTGGTGGCTTCTCTTGTTGCGGAGCACGGGCTCTAGGCATGCAGGCTTCAGTAGTTGTGGTGCGCGGGCTCAGTAGTTGTGGCTCGCGGGCTCTAGAGCGCAGGCTCAGTAGTTGTGGCGCACAGGCTTTGTTGCTGTGCGGCATGTGGGATCTTCCCGGACCAGGGCTCGAAACTGTGTCCCCTGCATTGGCAGGTGGATTCTTAACTACTGCGCCACCAGGGAAGTCCCAAGAATGTTCTAATTTCATTTTTTTACATACAGCTGTCCAGTTTTCCCAGCACCATTTATTGAAGAGACTATCTTTCCTCCATTATATAGTCTTGCCTCCTTTGTCATAGATTAATTGACCATAGGTGCATGGGTTTATTTCTGGGCTTTCTATCCTGTTCCTTTGATCTGTATTTTGGTGTTTGTGGCAGTACCCTGTTCTTCAGTGTTTTTAAGCCATACACTGAAGTTGCATTTTTGAATTTGAGTGACTATTTTTTATTTGGTTCTTTCTTTTAGACTTCTGTTTTTCATACTATTTTTTCATAGCCTTCTGATTTTGTTTTCTTCCTAATAATATCCCATTCTAGTCTTTGGTATTTTTTCCTTCTCCTTGAATGTTTTAAATATCTTTGTTTTAATGTCCTTTAGATAATTGTGTTACCTGTTTCTTGAACTGCAGATCCTGCAGTTGGTTGAATTTGCTGATACTCCTTCATGGTAGTTTATTTCTCATGGGGTCTATAACTTTTTCATTAGTTCCTCTTCATCAGAGGTTGTTTTCCATTAGGGGATCACGTGCCCCAGGGGTACTGACTTCCCTGCTGGGTGGTTTTCTGTTCCCTGATGCTAGGATCCTCTGGGTTTCACTGTGGGACTAGTTCTGTTTATTTCTCAGCAGGGGGTTCCTTCCTTGTAAAAGTAATGAATTCTGACTTGTTTAGGCCTGGAGTTACAATCTTTATGGGTGATTCATCTCACCATGAGCCCAGAGTGCATCTTCCTTGCTTCTCTCCCAGGCCAGTGGCTGGAATTTTTCTGGGTTTGATTTTAGTGACAGGGCAGCTCTTTGTAACACTCATCTTTATGCAGAGAGCCCTGTTCCAGTGCTCTGCCCTGCGCTGGCCTGAGGTCCATCATCTGTCCCTGTTAGAACCTGGCCCCAAGCCCCAGACCTGTCAGGCCCCAACACGCTAGGGTGGGGGGGTGGGGGATCCCTTTGCCAGGAGATCCTTGCTCACTTCCCACCTAGTTTAAGTCCGTTCATTTGTGCAATGCTTTTCTCTCCGTTCCTGGCACCTGGGATTTCCCCGCTAAGCTTCCAGTCTTGGCTACATATTAACATTTTTGAAGATTAGATTTTTACCCAGCAGTTCTCTTTGTTTAGAGGAAGAGGAGAGGTCTTGCCCTGTCAGCTCCATGGTCCACAGTATTGTCCTGAAGCATTAGATTGTTTTTTGGATTTGCCTACATCTAGCATCTGCAAATAGGATTCACTTTTTGTACACACATGCTCCCCCAGGCTCTTTAAGCATATATATTTTATTCATCTTCCTGGTTCATAATTCTTAATCCAGTAAAGATTTAGTAGGCCCTAAACTGGGGTCCTATAGCACAGACACAGTTGGGGGTGGGAGGGCTTCCTGGCACGAGACCCTCAAACACCCAGATCTTCAGGTCGCTCAGACAGCTCTTCCAGGGGTTAAATTAGACACAGTCTGACATTGTTTTCCAGAGACTATGGAGACATTCAACAGAGCCTGTGTGACAAAGCTGTTTTCCTCTCACTAAGAGGTGATTCTGGTTTGGTTATAATAAATTCTCTGCAATGAAGTCTTCTCTCTGGCAAACACATGTTCTAGTTCCTGATTATTAATAGTAATTCTCCACAGTAAAAATATATCTACTTATTCCCCTTTGCAGGAAGGGAAGAGGTAAAAAACGCTGAACTAATTTAGCTGAGCTTTTCACAGCTTTTCTGGTTTCCTCATTGAGCAGCAGTCATAGTTTTGTTCCTCTTCTCCCTTCCTCAACCGACCCCGTCAACCGAGACAGTAAACACCTGAAGTCCGCAGCCATGGCCCAGCACAGCACAGAAGGGTGAAGTTGCTCAGAGGGCGAGGGAGGGGAGTGAGAGTTTGTGTACATTTCCTTCCTCCTGGGCCCATCTATTTGTCAGATGACTATGATGGGACCTCAGCTCACTTCCTGCTTCCAGCTGGGAATGCAATTTCCATGACCTTTGTCTTTATGGGGAACTGAGATGAGAATAGAAAGTTTGGGTGGCATGGGTTACAGAAGAGCCTGACCTGTGCAAACACAAGGGGCGGGTGAAGATTTTTGGGGAAGGAGGAGGGAGTGAAACAAAGGGACGGCAAGTGGGGACGGCAAGTGGGGACCGCTGCTCGCAGCTCTCCCTGTCCGGAGGCACCGTGGCCATCATGGCAGTGGGGTTGACCCTGCAGAGGTGACTTGCTGCGAGTGACTGTTGGAGCAGGTACCGTAGGCCCTTAGCGGGGATGAGAGAGCCTCTTAGAAAGCCCAAGGTTGCCTCTCTCGGGGAGGAGGGGAGCCTCTCAGACCTGCCCCAGCCGCCCTTCTTGATGGCAGTGAGGCAGGAGCTGCTAGGAGTTGCTAAGCCGGTTTCCCTTCCCACGCACACGGCTTGAATTGGGTAGGTAACGAAGCCTTCCCTTCATGCCTCTCTGTTGGTGTTTGCTTTCCGTCTTAGTTCTGAAAGAGAGGCTTCCTTAACATGGCCACAGACCTGCACAGTCTGGTCCAGCTTGCCTCCCCAGCCTCCTCATAGCTCATCTTTGCCCTTGTTCCCTGCATTGCAGTCTAACTGGCCTCCCTCTGCCCTTGGGCTCTCTGTGCTCCCTTCTGCCACAGGGCCCTTGCATTTGCACTTCCCTCTCCCCTTTTACCCAGTGAACCTTTCTGGAAACAATGTAAGGCCCCTCTTCCTATTTCATTGGTTATATAGCCAAGTGAAACTCCTGCAGATGTGATTGGGCTGTAACTTCCTCCAGGAATGGGGCCATCTCCACTGCAAACTGAAGATGAGAACACCCAATATTCAGGAGAAAGGCATGGCATTAACCTCCTATTGAGGTGCAATACTTCCCTCTTTCCAGATTTCCAGGTAGCATTTTCCATTCGAAGATGGTTTGCTTCTAAGTGATTTCTCTTTGCGTCTAGGAGAGCTGATGCTTTATCATTCCAGTATTTATAAATGAACGAAGAAACAGAACGTTTTCATTCCTGTTGCATTTAGTGTTTGCTCGGTTGCCAGCACGTCCTGGTGGTCTCTGAGTGGGTGGACACGAAGGGCTTATGTGATCCTTTATCACGTGGCAGCAGCAGAGTCGATGTAAGAAGCTGGTTTCGTAGAGTCACTCTGCTCACGCTGCCCTCACTCGACAGGGCCCGCCTTCCTCAGCCCGTAAGAGCCTTCCTTCCCCTCGGTGCCGCCCAGGCTGCGGTGCCCGTCCCACCAGGCGCTTGCATCTTCCAAGGCCCGCGTCAGGGCGCCTCCGTGACACCTTCCTCTGACTGCGGTAGCCCACTGTTAACCGCTACTTCCTACGACCCATTTGTCCATTTCATTCGCCTACAGCCTGGTATGTGCTGTCTCGCCCGCAGTTTAGAGCTTGTGTTTGGAGAGTAGGGACTAGGTTATTTCTCTGTGCTCCCCCACTGTGTCTGTCCCGGGGGTGTGTGGTAGGTGCTGAGTGAGTATTCGTTGGTGCGTTCAAGGCCCTCAGTAAATGCACAGAATTACTTGGTTGTTTAAGATTTGGGGACAAGGAAGGAAAAGTGACTCTTCTCCTCTTTCTCTCCAGTTACAAGCTATTCCCAAACTGTGTCCCCTCCTTTGGGTTCCGCCACCTGCTGCCTCTCACAGACAGAGTGGACAGCTTCAACGAGGAAGTTCGGAAGCAGAGGGTGTCCCGGAACCGCGATGCCCCCGAGGGCGGCTTTGACGCAGTGCTCCAGGCGGCTGTCTGCAAGGTAACCTTCCCTTCTGGCTCTGCCCCTGCGTGGGAGGTCAGCGGAGAGGTGTGGGTGTGGGTGATGTGCGTTGGCACTGCCTGCAGATACTGAGCCATCGCAGCCTGTGGCCTCCTGTCCACTCTTGCATCAGAGGGTGAGCTCGGTGGGCCCTTGGGAAAATCTATGGAAGTCAAACCAGCTGGCGTGCAGGGATGGCTTAGGACTGGTGTGTGTCTGTGTCAGGGTGTGGCTGTGTACAATGGCATGTTGTCTTTGCCAGCAGACAGATGTTCTGTTTTTCTATATTTGGCTTTTTTGCTGCTTTTGGGGACAGGGAGCAGGGGGAAGAAAAGGTCAAGCCATATGCATAGAATCTTGTAGAATTTTATGGCCCAATTTTGGTAAACGTTAAAGAGTGCTCTGTTGGGGAATCCAGCTAAAAAGAGAAGCGCTTGTCATCTTTGGTTTTCTTTCTGTTTGTTTGTTTTTCTCGTGTTTCTCTGTGATATGTGAATCCAGAGGGGAGGACACAGACTTAGGTCAGAAATGAACTCATGCTTTGAGACATTCCAATCTCAGCAAAATATGTAAATGGGATGTTGGTAATAACTTATTCTTAACATAATTTTCTATATCAAGACAGCCCAATAACAATAACAAAAGATAAAAATAAGTATCACTCTTGAATTTGCTATTCTAGCACATACTTTAACATTTTTTTCCATAGTGGTCACCATATACTATGCATAATTGGTAATGCTTTCTTGACCATTTTGGTGGGCTCAGCAACAGGGCGGTGGTTGGGATGCTCATGTCTGAGGGAGGGCTGGGTAAGGAGGTTAGAACTCAGTTTGGAGAGGCCGCATGTCTGACCTCAGAGAGCCTGTGTTTAGTGTGTCACAGATTCACTTCTCCTCCTCTTGGTCCTCGACAAAATGAAAAGAGAGTCACGGTTGTCCTTTCCGAAATAAAAAACTGAAATGGTAGACAGGAGGGATAAGGGGAAAGAAAGATATGAAGAAAGCACAGCTTCCTCAGTCCTCTTCTTGGTCCCACTGCCTTTCTGCCCGTCCCTGTGTCCTTGGGGCCACCCCGGAGAGGACGGTCTCACAGTGACCCCCTACCCAGGACGGCTGCGGAGCGGCCCCTGCCCAGCCGCTGGCTAGAGCAGAACGGTTTGATTCAGAGGCCCCTGATGCTTCGTAGCAGCCCAAGAAAGCCAGATGGGACACAGCTAGAATGTGTTCAGCTCTGAATCTTTCAAGTGCATCACAGAATAGACAGTTTATGGATTTCCTTCAGAAAGAAAAATTATGTTTTTGACTGGCATTCAGATTATTGATTGTATGGGGTGTTATTATATTCAGGGACTTCCTGCCAAATCCACTCTTGGCAGGAACAAATAGTGCAGGGAAAACACGAGATCCCTCTTATCTCCCCATCGTGGGAATATTGTGGGTTTTCTTTCCGGGGGAGGAAATTGTCTTTAAGGCTTGAAGGGAAGAATCCAGTGACAAGCCTACGCACTGTCCAGTTGTATTAATTCTGTTTAATTAGATGAATCCGAATGGCATGATGGAATGCTTGAGGCGCGGTGGTCCACGAGAAGCCGTTTGATTCGCTCTTTAGCCCACAGAACCTTCCTGTGCCATCCCAGACCCATGAAAATATCCTTCCCTTTGAAAACTCAGTATTTCAAGACTCGAGTGCTTCAAAGCAGATTTCTTCAACTCAGTGCCCGCACCTGGTTACGAATTATCGTTGGCCTGAGAGGCACTTTAGTGTGTGTTTCAGTTTTATATCTTTTGGCATTTTTCTCTTATTCCCCACCTTGGCCTTTGTCATGGGGCGTCCCTGGAAAGTTACTAATTGCTTGGAATTATGCAGTCGATGAGATCCCAGCTTTTATTCTCACCATTTCTTTTCCTTTGTGCTGTCAGTGTGTGTTTGGGTACCTATCAAGCAATTTCTTTCTCACTTGAAATCACCTATTTATAACGTCATCTTCCTGGTTAACTACAGCCTTATTTGTAGTTGCTAAATATTGGAAATAGATTATGGCCTGTCTATTGATGAAAGGCTATAACAATCACACCCTAAAAGAATATTTGAGCACTTGAATAATACTTAAGATAAATTAAGAGAGGAAAGGAAAGCACGTGATAAAACAGCATAGACGTATGACCTTGTTTTGCAAACAAAAGAAAGAAAAATATGGAAAAGATTGGAAATGAATAGACCAAAGTGTTAACAGCAATTGTCTCTGGTGATAGGATTAGGTGTGGTTTTTATTTTCTTCTTTGTGTTATTTTATATTTACTTAAATTTTCACAATAGATAAGGTATGATTTTTAAAATTTGTAACGGATCATTTCAAACATATAAAAGTAGAGAGAATAGTGAAATAAAATCCCATGTACCCATGGTCCTTCTGGGACAGTTACCAATTGGTAGCCAATCTTGTTTCATTTGCCTTCCTAACCATTTTATTCCCCATTATTTGAAGTAAATCCCAGATGCCATTTGTTTCAGTGATAATTAGGTTTTTAAAGTTTTTTTTAAAAGCCCTAAGCATGCCTTACTTCGTTGACTGACTTTTCTGCCTTCTCCTGATTTGCCCAGATTAAAGGCCCTTCCTCTTAATCCTGAAAACTGAATGTGACAGAGCCAGCAGGCCTGTAATCTCTGCAGTTGGAGAGGCGTCTCTTGCAGGCTGGAGCTGGCTGGGCAGCCCCGGCAGCAGTGCACGCTCCGCTTCCTTTGACCCCATGCCCTGGAGACGGAGCTGATAACAGGCCTGCTTCATAGCCCACAGGAGGCTCTTTGTTCTGATTTCAGTCTCACTCTGGTTTCCCTGGATGGACTGTTAGTTACCAACTTCAGGGACTTAGGGGTATGGAATGCTCACATGACTGGTCTTAAATCCCACCCCCAAGGCCAACTTTACGTTTCCTGGAAAGCTGCTCTTTGCAAAAAGAAGGAAACAGTCTGTTTCTACTTAGGATTCGATTTAGGAAGTAGAACTGCTTCCACGAGTGGAAGTTTTCAGTTGCCATCTTTCCCCCCAGCAGGTCACATTGTTAGGAGAGGCCATTGAAGAGTAGGAACCCCTCTGTCACCAGTGCAGGCATTTTTCCCAATGCTGTACCGGCCTGGGTTGGGATGAGGGAATGCCGTGACCCATAATTTCTTATCTTTACCTCGAAACCTATTATTAAACTTGTTTATACTTTTTCTTGGTCTGAATAATAGTTTCTCCCATTACCGCTTTTATTGCTCTCCTGGGGCTTTTCTAGAAGTTGACTCTAAGTTGTTTATTCTGAAAATGTATAGGTGCAAGTGTGATGAATGGTTCAGACTGGAACCATGGCTGCTTTCCTGTTCTCCCAAAATAGGGAGAGCT
Source organism: Globicephala melas (assembly GCF_963455315.2). Classification (NCBI taxonomy): domain Eukaryota; kingdom Metazoa; phylum Chordata; class Mammalia; order Artiodactyla; family Delphinidae; genus Globicephala; species Globicephala melas. Next base: position 69,983,314 of record NC_083317.1, on the reverse strand, counting down.
GGTGCCCTGGGAAGACAGAGGGCGGGGTGGTCCAGGAGCTCTGAGTTGTCAGTCATGGCTTTGCTGTTCTCCATGGCTCTCAGGTTAAAGAAGTTCCCTGTAAAGTTAAGCCTGGCTGGGTACGTCCTGGCCACACGGATTCTATGGGCTGCTTTCTCCCGTCAGACAGAAAAATAAGATCCCTGCAACCCAGCCTGTTTCCCTTCTGGCCTCATCTTCTAGCCCCCTAACATTTATCCTTCTTATCCTTTCTGTTTTAATCTTGATTATCTAATGTTGCGTTATTTATTAAGTTTTTAAAGCATTGTGTGTCCTCAGAAATAGGTGGATAAGTAAGTCTTAAAGCAAACGAAGTAAATTTGCATTGCTGAGTGAAAAGTCTTGGCGTGGCTTGGGTCCATTATTCCTTGGCTGGCGAGAGCATCCTAATCTAAAATGGCGACCACATCCCCAGAGGGGCTGGAGGAACGGCTTCCTCCAACAAGACTTTCTGCAGAAATATAGACTCTGTGGGCCTCTGGAGACAAAATGATGGCTGCCCTTGCTCTACTGTCATCCGTGCTCCAGCTCTTTTGTATACACTCTCTCTGATTCTCACAACAGTCCTTCAGTGTATTGGTGGTACTTGTCCCCCGTTTACAGGTGAGGAAACTGAGTGTCACAGGGTTCACTCTACTTACTGTTGGAAAGGGGTGGAGCCAGGATTCGAACCAGATCCAGTCGATTCTAAAGCCCAAGCCCTGTCTATTACATTGTGCCAGGTGCTTTGGGAAGTAGCGACAGTGCCGTGCAGAGCAGAGAGGACTCAGAGTCCTGTTGTCCCGATTCAAGCTATGCCTCTTCTGCTACTAACCGGCTCTGTGGCGGCCTGAGTGCTCACCTGGAGGCTGCAGGGAGGTGGGGCTGGAGGGGAGGAGGTCCAGGATGCCCTCCAGCTGTGCTGGTCAGTGCAAAGGACTCGTCACAGCATTGTGCCCCTTTGCCCAGAGCCCTGGATTTTGCTTTTTGTCTCTCCTGGTTCAGGCTTGAGCTCCAGGCCAGGCAGGGGCTGCTGCAGATACCAGGAGAGGGTGGAGAATTCCCCATTCCTGGAGGCAGGCTCGGCTGGGAGAGGTTTCCGCTCAGCGCAGCCTCCCCCGGAGTTGATTCGGCTTCTTCCGACTTGTTGCCTGATTTCTTTTAGACCTGAGACTTGTCATTTTTCCACGCATGAATTGAGCAACGTAGAAAACTGCCTTTCTTTCCTCAAGGAAGGCAGCGGCCCCTAACGCCTTCATGCCCCCCGAGGGGATGCCCCCGTAAGTCCTGTGTTCACGCAGTCTGGGTTCTCTGTCTCGGCATGTGTGAGCCGTTTGTGCCAGCAAGTTGCACCACGGTTTCTGGGGCTTAATGCAACCCACCCTGCTTGCTCTTCCTCTGGCTCGGTGTCTTTGTGAAGCCCGTGAGAGTATTGGATTTCCCTGTAGCCCACGTGAGGCTGTGGGGCTGTGGGCGGGCATGCAGGTGCTCCGCCCGTGCCCGGGCCGTGCTTTTGTCGGAGGTGGTAAAGGTCCTCCCTGGCTTTCTGTTTTGCACATGGTTGTGGTTTATTGTGTACTTTTGAATGACTCGACTGTTTTAGTCCCTGGAGGGACGTGTCCTTGTTCTGCCTTCTGCCCGTGAGCTGTGCTGTAGGCTTCACTGCCCCGCTCACAGCTGCTGCTTCTGCTTTCCAGCTCAGGAATGTTTATTGTGTGCCCAGTAAGTGCTCAGTGGCAGGTATGGTGAAGAAAATTAGAAAAAGATGAGAAAAAGTCCCCCTCCTCACGGATTCGATTTGAGCTTTCAGATCCACTAGAAAGGAAATAGAACAACTCATTTGTAAACATTAAATGGAACCATGTGGAATTATGGACATGTGACTATCAATGAAATTTAATATTTGACCATTGATAGTTTCTCCTACAAAAATAGAAAACTCATATGGTTCAGCCTCCTATTTACAAACGTTTTTCTTTAGTTCAGATGGGACTTGCATAGAGTCTCTGTCAGACACGTTCTACTGCATGTTGTTAGGGCTTGGGCTCTAGATGAATGTCTAAATCCTGAGTCATGGGCCGAGATTTCTTTTCCCTAAGGAAAGGAATATTGACATTTTTGCCCTTCTTAAGTTGAACCACAGACAGATTTTTAAAAAAGATTTCTCATTGCAAAGCATGGACGGAAACGGGAGAAACAAACTACTGGTGAGAACGTGTTTACTGTTACAAAGTGACAGAAATAGGCTTGAATGTCCACATGATTGGGGAAGCGAATTACAGAAAGAATTCAGCCTTATTTTTCCTTAAGTGCATTGTAGGAATCAAGACTCCTTAGTCCCCAAGCTCAGATCTGCTGTAGGGTCTGCCCCTTGGCTGCTCAGGTCAGCCCCCTTTCCTTCCTCATTTCTTTCCCCAGACCTGTTCTCTCTGTGTGCTTGCCTGAAAGGTCAGTGTACAGAGTGTTTTAGTTTTGACTTCTGGAAATTCGTTGGGCACTTACAGTCTGCAAGATGCCCCACGAGCTGCTGTGAGGCTTGCACAGATGACTGAGCCACAGCTCCTGTCCCCGGGAGCATCACTGCAGTTGGACAACAGATGCCTATACGACAACCTAAGGTACCGGCGGAGTGCACGGACACTACAGAACATCTGGCCCTGGTAGGACCCAGTGGTTGAATCACAGTGTTCTTCCCCTTCAAGGGCCACCTTGGTCTCTTTGCCTGCCCGTCGTTTGCCCTGAGGCTCTGGTGCGATGACGCTACTGATTACCACTGGCTGCATGCTTTGTGAGAGCCAGGCTCTATGCCAGGCACCTCAGGGGGGCTTGTTTTACTTAATCCTTTGAAGGTGCTTGTACTGTCTGCTTTTGATAAGGAAACAGCCCTAGAAAGGTTGAGTAACTTCTTGAAGGTCTTACAGCTGGAAATGACACAGCCAGAGATGGAACTGTACCCACCTTCCCGGCTCCAAAGCTGGGAGTTCTCAGCCTTGACCTTAGATAACCTGCCGTCTCTTGTGGCCACACAAGAGTGGAGAAGTGGGAGGGGTGTGCTTCCAAAGAAGGCAAAGTCCTCCTCTAAGGAACCATTTCGATTTCCCACGTGACCCGGTTTGCCAGTGGTAGAGCCAGGACTGACTCTGTCCCGGGAAAGACAGCTGCACGTACTGCTGTTCTCTGGAACTAAGAGTTTCCTGTTTATCAGAAACAGTTATAACATGGCTCTGGCAGCCTCCGGGTTTTCTAGGGAGACCACGGGTAGTGTCCCACGGTCAGTGCGCTGCTGGAGCCTAGCCCTTTGGGTGAGCCTGCTTGTCTTTTTTTTTTTTTTTTTTTTTTTGCGGTTTGCGGGCCTCTCACTGTCGTGGCCTCTCCTGTTGCGGAGCACAGGCTCCGGACGCGCAGGCTCAGCGGCCATGGCTCACGGGCCCAGCCGCTCCGCGGCATGTGGGATCTTCCCGTACCGGGGCACGAACCCGTGTCCCCTGCATCGGCAGGCGGACCCTCAACCACTGCGCCACCAGGGTAGCCCAGCCTGCTTGTCTTCGCCCTTGGCTTCCCCACCTGTGACACGGGAACACTGATACCCCCCTTTTCATTTATAATTCACGGTGGCTCGGAACCGTGGGTTCTGTTCAGCTCTCCCAGATAGCGCTGTGGAGACACTTTTTCAGATGGTGCTTCCTTTTCGCAGCGAGGGAGCATGTCGCTGGTGACTCTTCAGTGACAACTGAGGCCCATGAGCTATGTTGACACCCAGCTGGAGGACCCAGCTGTCTGGGTGGCCATCAATTTTACTTAACTTAGATTGACATCGAGAACAGAGAAGCGCATCATTTAAAGCTAGTGTTTCTGTCCTCGCTGAAACGGCATCCTGATCTAGGCCTCCCCTGTACTGAACACTGTTTACCAGAGAGAGTACTGTGGGCCTTGTCTCAGAGCAAGCAAGCTGAGGCTGTATTCGGGTGGGCCCCACCGCCCCTGTCCTCTAAGGCCGCTGGGTGGGGCGTCAGCTCTTCTCAGATTCCCAGGAATCGGTGTTCCAGGCCCTCCCGTGCACCCTCCCACAGGGCATCTGTGAGCCTCTCTCTCACACTTGTCATGCTCTGCCGTGGTCCCTGTGTATAAGCAAGTCACTAGGACATGGGTATTGGAACCCACAGGCTTCTGTGAGCCTGTCGGAAGATTCGGCTGCCAAACACGGGCCGTGTGCTGCAGGGCCTGCAGGCCGCAGCCCCAGCCCTGCCTTCCTCTGCAGCCAGACCGCATCCAGGGACCTGCGTCTGCCTCTGGGGCTGTGTTTAAGGCAGACGCTGATCGCTAGAGAGCAGGGAGGGGTGAGTGGATGGTGCCGGGGCTGGAAACCACACCTCTGAGGAGCGGTTAAAGGTTGACCAAGGCGAGAGACACCACAGGAAGAAGCGTGTTACCTGACCTCAGACGTCACTACAGAAGAGGGCTGTTCCAGGGGATGAGCTGGGGTAGCCACAGGGAAGCAGGTTTGAGTTCAAGGCAAGGGAGAAATTTCTAGGGAAGACCTCTGCTCAGCTGTGGAGCAGGCTGCCAGATGCGGTGGTGAGTCCGAGTGGGGACCCCAGGCCCATGCGGGGGAGGTGCCGGATGAAAGAGCCCTGCGCGGGTGGAGCGTGGATGAGCCAACCTCGGAGGTTCTTTCCAAACTTCAGGGGCTACTTATTTCCTCTGAGGCAGCTTTTCTGCCCAGTAACCCACGGGTGCTTTTGTTCTACAGTGGCTCCTTCTAGCCTGTCTGGTCCTCACTGTACCCTCTTAAGCTGCGTGACCATGAACTCTGCCGTGCACACCCATTCTGTGTGCCAAGCTCAGCGTGCCTGGAGCTGGCGCCCAGAAAAGCTTTCCACTCCCGATGGCTTCCCCACGGAGCCACCTTGCCAAGTGGGTAAACATCCAGGTGCGGTGGGGCAGCTCAAGGGCACCCAGGGACCGTCTGGAGGTGGGCGGGGGAGGACGGAGGCCTTTGAGTGACCTTCCTCTTTGTCAGACCGTGTAGCCCCTTGCGTGTGACTCGTTCCAACCCCAGAAACCAAATTGCCGCACAGGCCAGAGCTTCATGTCCTCAAACAGAGAAATGACATCCTTACTCCCTAGCCATTATTTCACTGTCTCTGGGGCCACGTGTTGGAGGGGAACAAGCCAGCAAGTCTGTCTTCACTCTTGGGAGGAGCCAGTCTGAATTTATTTTCTCAGAGGTTGTAAGGCCTGGCCTTCCACTTCCATTCTGCTTCCCCTTTTCATGGACTACTGTTCTCTCTTTGCCATTTCAGGATCCCAGGTTCCCCAGGCTGACTTCCAGGCCTGGCTGCCCAGGGCCTCCAATAACCATCCCACTGACTGACCTGGCCCCTCTCCCCTCATCCACCCTTCTGCAGTTCGTGTTGGATGATCTCCATGGCCCTGCTGCCACCCTTTCTGCAATTCCCATTACTTTTCTCAGATCTCAGTGCATGGCAGGTGATCTGATGAAATATTTTCACTTAAGTTAGCCCCTTACTGCTTCCCGTATTTATATGATTAAAAGAAGATGTCTGTTGGATTGCAAAGCATATTAAATAGTTGGTGGAATTGGGAGTGATGTGATTGAAGACTTCTGGACATTGTGAGGGAGGTTTTCTTGTTACCCAACCCTGATCTTGTTCACGTATCCACTTACTACTCATTCCTCACCGAGTGCCAAGTATGTGCCAGGTGCAGTGCTCTTTGTTATTCTGGCCTCTACATCCCTTCCTGTCTCCTCTCAGCTCCAGATCTCTGCTGCTTTCTGAGGACAGAGCAGAGTTTGGTAAGTTCTCCACTGAGCTTCCAACTGGAGAAAGTCATCTCTGGCCCCAGCACAGATTGGATTGGTGGCCCGTACAAAACCAGAGGGTTTGCCTCCTGGGAGTGGACGGAGTCAGAGGTTCTGGGCTTGGCGGCAGCTCCTCCCACCACTCATTACTTCTGACACGTGTGTCCAGAGTCTGTGGATGGCTGCTTTTCACATAGCATGGTCTCCTGTGCACGTGTGTGATTCGCCTGGAACAGCTGGAGTAAACGTAGGTCACAGAACACATCACCCTCGGGTGGCAGGAGGCAGGCTGGTGGCTGGGAGAGGGGTGAGCCTTGGGCCTCGCCTGCTCACCCAGAGTGGGCTTAGGAAAAGGAGGGTAAAACACGTAGCATTGCCCAAAGGCTCTGTCTCAACACAGGCCACGGGAGTGGACTATAAGACAGAATGGACAGTTCGAGACTGGACGGGTGTTGCGGTGGGACCAGGGAAGTAGGATGAAAAAGATAATTCTGAGTTTTCTAGATAAAACGTTTGATGGTCCCTTTGCCAGCAATGGGGAAGCCTGGAGGGGAAGACGGTGCATCAGCTTTGGAGAAGTTGAGTTTTGGGTGACGGCAGACGTGTCTGGCTTTTGGTCCAGACCTGGGACTAAAGCTTAGGAAGGCGGTCAAGTGGGAGAGGTAATTAATTGCGAGCTGTCCAAGCAGATGCATGGAACTCGGGTAAATCTCCTCGGGGACAGTGTTACCTTTGACCTCATCCAGTGCCGGGAGAGGAGGTGGAATCTGCTAGCAGCCGTAGGGGACGGGGACATCGGACGGTGCGGTGTCCAGGAAGCCAAGGGCAGGAGGGCTTGAAGGAGGCCCTGGTCGGCAGCAGAGAGGCCGGAGGGCAAGGCCAGAGGATGGCTGTGGGGCTGGCGGCAGGACCTCAGCGTGAGCTTCGAGGTTCTCAACCTTGGCGCCACAGTAGGCTCACCCAGGAGCTTTAGAAGACCCCGTGGCTGGGCTGCAGGTCACATCCGAACCGCCGGGCGTTAGCATAGTTGAAGCTCCCTTGAGGACCTTCCATGCAGCTGGGGCAGAGAACCACTGTGCGTGTGGGGGCAGGAGGCGGGTGACTGGGAGCCGCCGGTGAGAGAGACGGTAGGGGCGTGTGGAGAAGTCGGGTTCTATGGAGCTGGGGAGAGGAAATAGAGGCAGCCAGTCTGCCTCTACGACTAGCAGGTGATGAGAGATGTTGGGTCAAAAACAGAGTGTTTATTAGAAGTGGGTCGTGAGCATATCTTCAGGCACAAGGAAAGGACGCAGAGGAAATTGACGGATGGAACGGTGCTCCAGAGAGGGTGGGATTTGGGGGCTGCGTTTCCTTGGGGAGGGAGAGCATTTCTTCCCTGAGAGCATTAAGACCAGAGGAGAGGCCAGGGGGATGCGGATGCCTGTTTATTTATGACGGAGAGGCATACTAGGGCTGCAGAACCAGACACTGAGCGCCTGGAACAGACGAGGCGAGTCCTGTGACCTGTGTCCGCGGCTCACCTGAGCACGTGGGAACTGGGAGTTGGACAGCTGGAACAGACCTTGTGGTGGATTTGACGCAGATTTGACTGAAGAGGAGGCTGGTACACTGCAGGCTTGGCCAGATGCTGGATTTCTGGCTTCGGAGTCCAGCGCCTTTCCGTCCCGCCCACTCGTGACATTTTCATCTGAGGGCTGACCTCTGTCATGTTTAGGAGATTGGCTTTTAAAAATCTTGTTTTCACCCAGAGACTTGGAGAAAAGTTTAGCTAAACAAATCAGTCTGTCTTTTTTTCCTCTTAAAATAGTTTTGTATAAAAAGAGAATACATTCAATCTAAAAATTTAGAAAATGCAGAGAGCAGAAAGGAAATAAACATCACCCGTAACCCTACAATCCAAAAATAAGATCATGTGTTTCTGGATTTAAGTCACAGATTTTCGGCTCCATGGAAATACTGAGGACAATCACTGTCGGTTCTTGGCTGTTTACTGCCTGCAGGTACTGAGCGGGGTGTGCTCTTTGTGTATCATTTTGGTTAATCCTCTCAACAACCCTATTAATCCTCTCAACAACCCTATTCTGCCCTCTATCTTTTTTTTTTTTTGGCGGTACGCGGGCCTCTCACTGCTGTGGCCTCTCCCGTTGCGGAGCACAGGCTCCGGACGCGCAGGCTCAGCGGCCATGGCTCACGGGCCCAGCCGCTCCGCGGCACGTGGGATCCTCCCGGACCGGGGCACGAACCCGTGTCCCCTGCATCGGCAGGTGGACTCTCAACCACTGCACCCCCAGGGAAGCCCTATTATCTCTATCTTATAGCTGAGAAGCTGGGACTGGGAAAGATTGATTAACATGCCCAGTGTCATAAAGACAAGCCGAGGGAAGACGTGGGCATGAACTGAGGTCTGCCGTTCATCCGAGCCCACACTCCCAGCTGCCTTGTGGGCACTGCCACCGAACAAAGGAAAATGCATAACTGGTATTCCCAGCACAGCATTGACATTCAGTCTGGTCATCTAATTTACTATATTTGAATGACTTTCTGAGCACACCAAGCCTTTACTGAAAAAAACTTAACTGAGGTATGATCGATGTATAATAAACACATATTGAACGTGTACAATTTGACAAATATTGACATTTATACATACCCGTGAGATATATATTCACCGTAATCAAGATGACGAACATATATCCTTCTCCCCCGCAAAAAGAGTATTTGTGCTCCTTTGTCATTTCTCCCTCCTGCGTCTCCTGCCCTCTTTCCCCAGGCAGCCACTACTTTGCTTTCTGTCACTACACGAGTTTGCGTTTGTTAAAACTTCAGAAATCCAGTGTATACTCTTTTTGGCCTGGCTTATTTCACTCAGAACAACTGTTCTGAGATTCATGTGTGCTGTTGAGTGTCATCTGTGCTAAGGAGTGATCGCTTCTTTTGTTACTGAGTAGTATTCCCTTGTGTGGATACACCACAGTTTATTCATCCACCTGTAGATGGGTATCTGGGTTGTTTTGGATATTTGGTAGTTTTTGCCTCTTATAAATGGAGCTGCTACAGATGTGTTCAAGCCTTTGTGTGGTCGTATGCTTTTATTTCTCATGGGTCAGTCCCTAAGAGTGGGAGGGCTGGGTCATATGGTAGGTGTTTAACTTTTTAAGAAATTGCTAAACTGTTTTGCAAAGTACATGTATCATTTTAGAACCGTAGGGGCAGTGTCCGCCAGTTCCGTTTCCTCCACATCTCCCCCAGTGTTTGATGTGGCCAAGTCTTTTTTAATTTTTAGCCATTCTATTAGGTGTGTGGTAGAATCTCACTGTGGTTTTAATTAATACAAGGCTTTTAAACTTTTCGGTGTGCAAGCCTTCATGGTCCCTGTAGTGACCGTGGAGCCTCACGCGTCAAGAAGCAAAAGGAGACGAGAAGGAATGTAAAAGTTATTACTAGTCTGAGAGTAGTGACTATAGACCCCTTTTTTAGTGTGTCTTATGTACTAAATACTTGTTAACCTAGGATCAACCCTGCGAAGTAGGATTATCTTCATTTTACAGAGGAAGAAACTGAGGCTGAGAGAGATGAAGTGACTGACTTAGGGTCTCAAAAAGCAAACCCTTGAACTCAGCCTTGTCTGTGCCAAAGCTCTCGTATGCTGGCCCCCATGCCACACTCCATTCTGTAGTTACTCCTTTAAAAAAAAAAAAAAAGCCACTTTCCCACTACTGATCTCTGCCCCAAACGTGGATACAGAACTTAAGACTTCAAGATAGTCCAAGCAGACAGTAGGAAAATTATTTCTATTGTAAATTCTCTGTGGAGTCAGTGCTTGTAAAATCTCCAAGCCCAGAAGGCTGAGTGAATGAATAAGCATCTCATTCTGTGCAGCCCGACCTCTGGGCCAAGTTTGTTAACGTCACTTACATAACAAGAGTCCACTTCAGAGAAGACAGAATTAATATTATTAAGCCATGCTACTCTTCATTTGTGGAGCTATTTCTGTTTCAGATGCAATATTCCAATTCAACAAACATTTATCCTGGATCAGCAGTCGTTAGTTGAGAGCTTGCCAAGTACTTTGATGAACTATCTCAATGATTACACACCCTCGGCTCTCCCTATGTGATTGGGTAGTTAGCTTTGCGGATAAGAGGCAGGTCCTCTGAATCTGACTTCTCTGGTCCTTACTGGTTCAGTGACCTTGGGCTAGTGACTTAATGTCTCTGAACACCGGTGTCCTCATCTGCAAGATGACAATGTATTACCTCCTTCATAAGGGTTGCAGTGAAGATGTGATGGAATAGTGGAGGTGAACAATAAATGTTAAGTATTATTATTCCTGTCTTACTAACAAGAAAAAACTTTGAGATGTTAAATAATTGTGGTCAAAGCTACACAGGTAGTTGGTAGTGACAAAAAGCTCCCATGCCCACTTTCAAGTTTCCAAGTTCCACGTTATTCTATCTGCTTGCTGTCACCCTCCTTAGGTTCCTGCATGCCCCTTGAGAAGCTGGCGTGGAAGAAAAGGAGGCTGAAAAAGTTAAATGACAGAGCCAGCATTCAAAGCCTAGTCTTTTAAAAGTAGCACTTATTAAAGATAGTTTGGGGAAAAAAAAAAGATACTGCCTCTAATCTCAATCCCAACATCCTTATGGTATATTTTGTTTCAGCCTCTGTTCTCTTTTTAGTGGAGAGTGATGCCTGTTTCTTCCATAGTTTGTAATCACACTGTAATTACAGTACTGTATTCTTTGTTTTTCACTTTATATTATACATGTTTACATATAATTTCATACTTTTTATGAACATAATTTCTAATGGTGGAAAGGAGAGATCTCGGTTTACTTAACCGTTCCCGTATTCTGGTAGGGTAGTCACCTCTTTCCTGTTTTGTCACTATTAGTAAAAATACTGCCGTGCGTAATTCAGAATACTTCTTGCAGATAGAGTCTCCTGCGGTAGAATCATCGAGTCAAAAGATGTATATACTTCTTTAAGCGTTTTTTAAAGTGAGGTGTATTGAGGGATGATTTACATAGAGTAAAATTCACCCTTTTTAGGTATAACAACTTAGAGCCACCCCGACAATTAACATATAGATGAAGAAAAGAAATGAAAAAAAAAGATAGAGGTAATTTCTGTCACCTCAGAAAGTTGCCCAATACCCGTCTGTTATTGACTTCTCCCTTTGCAGTCAGCCTTTGGCAACCACCAATCTGTTTTCTGTCCCTCTATTTTTGTCTTTCTGTGAATATCTTCTGAATGGAGTTAGGCAGTAAGTTGCCTTTTGAGTCAGGCTTTTTTCACTTAACCTAGTGCTTTGGAGATTCATCCGAGTCGTGTGTATCAGCAGTCTGTTCCTCTTTCTTGCTGAATAGTATTCCATTGTAGAGATGTACTACCGTTTGTCTGTGTATTCACCACCTGATGGACATTTGGGTTGTTTCTAAATTTTGGTGATCACGAATTGCTGTTATATAAATATTTGCATAGTAGTTTTTATGTGAGCATAAGCTTTCATTTCTCGTGGATAAATACCAAAGAGTGGGATTGCTGAGTTGATGGTCATTGTATATTTAACTTTATAAGAATATGCCAAACTGGTTTCCAGAGTTGCCAAAACATTTTGTATTCTCACTAGCAATTTATGAGAGTTCTGATTGTTCCACATTCTTTCCAGCACTTGGTATTTTCAGGGCTGTTTTTTTTTTTTTTTTTTTTGCCATTGGCATAGCTATCTAATGGCATCTCATTGTGAATTTAATGTGCACCTTTTCTTTTCTTTTTAATTAATTAATTATTTTTGGCTGCGTTGGGTCTTCATTGCTGTGCGCGGGCTTTCTCTCGTTGCGGTGAGCAGGGGCTACTCTTCGTTGCCGTGCGCGGGCTTCTCATTGCAGTGGCTTCTCTTGTTGCGGAGCGTGGGCTCTGGAGCGCGGGGGCTTCAGTGGATGTGGCGCGTGGGCTCAGTAGTTGTGGCCCGTGGGCTCTAGAGCACAGGCTCAGTAGCTCTGGCGCACAGGCTTAGTTGCTCCGTGGCATGTGGGATCTTCCCGAACCAGGGCTTGAACCCGTGTCTCCTGCATTGGCAGGTGGATTCTTAACCACTGCGCCAGCAGGGAAGCCCTGTGCACTTTCTTAATGACTAATGTTGTTGACGATCCTTTCATGTGCTTATTTCCATCCATATCTCTTCTTTGGTAAAATGTCTATTCAAGTCTCTAGCTTTTAAAATTCAGTTGTTTGTGTTGTTATTGGCCTATGAGAGTTCTTTATACATTCTGGATACAAGTCCTTTGTCAGATTTTTATTTTTTGCAAACATTTTCTCCCAATCTGTGTCTTATCATTTCGTTTTCTCAGTGGTATCTTTCAAAGAGCAGATGTTTTTATTTTTTTATTTTATTTTTTAAAGAAAGCTCGTATTTCTTGTATTTTAATGTTTGTTGTAGACAGGCTTCCACTTTATTTATTTATGGCTGTGTTGGGTCTTCGTTTCTGTGCGAGGGCTTTCTCTAGTTGTGGCAAGCGGGGGCCACTCTTCATCGCAGTGCACTGGCCTCTCACTATCACGGCCTCTCTTGTTGCGGAGCACAAGCTCCAGACGTACAGGCTCAGTAGTTGTGGCTCACGGGCCCAGCTGCTCCACGGCACGTGGGATCCTCCCAGACCGGGCTCGAACCCATGTCCCCTGCATTGGCAGGCAGATTCTCAACCACTGCGCCACCAGGGAAGCCCAGAGCAGATGTTTTTAATTTGACAGAGTCTAATTCATCAAAATTTTATCCTGTGAATCATCTAAGAAATCTTTGCCTCTACCAAGGTCACAAAGCTTTTCTTCTTTGTTTCCTTCAGACGTTTTATAGTTTTAGGTCTGTGATCCACTTTGAGTTCATTTTTGTATACAGTGAGAGCTGTGGGTTGAGGTTCATTTTTTTTTCATATGGATGTCTAATTATTCCAATACCTTCTATCGAATTGACCGTATGTGTGGGTCTATTTCTGGTTTCTATCCTGTTCCACTGGTCTATGTGTCTATCCTTTTGTCAGTACCACACAGTCTCAATTATTGTAGCTTTATAATAAGTCTTGGCCTTAGATAATGAATCCCCCAGCTTCGTTGTTGTTTTTCAAAATTGTTTGATGAGTTTTCATTGTCTTTCCATATATTCCAGTTATTAACACCCCCTCTCAAGACACCCAGTCCTGCCTCCAAGAGAATACACTTATCTCCACTTCTAATACCGTAGATTAGTTTTGTCACAGCTTAGAATGCATCTGTGTTAGGGACCTTCTAGGTTGCTTCCTCTGGGTTCTGAAAACGTGCCCGGCCTGGTCATTGTGCCTTTACCAGCACCTAGAGCAACCCACTCCCCACCCCAACTTCTGCCTCCTCTGTCATTTCTTCTTCCAGTTTCCTTGAAGGGTCCTCTTCACCTTCAGCTCAGCTGACATTTCCTCTGCCCTGGGAAGCCTTCTCTCCTCCTCCCCGGGTTTCCGTTAAAAGTGTATTTATGGCTAAGTAATATTCCATTGTATATATGTGCCACATCTTCTTTATCCATTCATCTGTCGATGGACCCTTAGGTTGCTTCCATGTCCTGACTATTGTAAACAGAGCTGCAATGAACATTTTGGTACATGACTCTTTTTGAATTAATGGTTTTCTCAGAAGCAGCCGCATAGCACAGGGAGATCAGCTCGGTGGTTTGTGACCACCTAGAGGGGTGGGATAGGGAGGGTGGGAGGGAGGGAGACGCAAGAGGGAAGAGATGTGGGGACATATGTATATGTATAACTGATTCCCTTTGTTATAAAGCAGAAACTAACACACCATTGTAGAGCAATTATACTCCAATAAAGATGTTAAAAAGCATGCTTATTGTGATACGTTAAGGCTGTGTTTCCACTTGACTGCAAGCTTTTTGAGGTCTGGAACAGGCTGTTTCTTAGACCCAGTGCCTTCCATGGGGACTGCATGTGGTAGGAAGTCAGTAATTGTCTGTTGGATGAACGTTGAGAGTCTGGGAAACTGATTCCCCAAAGGTGAATTCTTTGCTCACAGCTGGCCTCCTGGCTTTCAGTCCTCCCTGGCTTCTTTTCAAACTGCCTTTTCTTCCTTGTGTTACGCTGACTCTTTGTGACTTATTTCCACGCTGCTTTCGGAGCAAATGAGAAAATATCATACCTCTTGAAGGCTGTTTTATCCATCATTGTGGCGATAAGAAAGAGAGGATGATACCCTCAATCCCTTATCTGCCATAAGGTGATAGCTTTTAACTTGTAAAGTCTGTGAATCCAGTCTCCTATTTCAGTGTCAAGTGTACATGTGTAGATAACCCAGCGGTGTTTAAACCCTTCCTGTATTCATCCTGCTACCCACGTATTTTGGGATGCTCTTTCACTACTGATATGAAGGCAACCCTATCCCAGTTTTTGTTGCCCTGTATCAGGGTCTAGCTGCTCCTACTAGTAATGACTGGGAGTGTTTTTGTGTAGTATCGGGGCCACAGTGTCTAAATATGAAAAAATAGAGTCCTTCCCTTGCAAGGTAGCTCGTATTGAGCCGTGCCTCTGTCTGAAGAGTGGATACATTCCATACAGTGAAGCAGTAAAGGGAGAAAAGAGCGAGTCTGATTGACCTTAACTACCAGACTAGTTCAGTTCGTGATTGGAGTGGTTTACTTCTACCAGAAAGATGGCCGGTTTTCTCAAATCCTCCAAAGACAGATCTGTCTGTCGGTCATTAGAACACTCTGTTGTGAGTGATTCGTGTCTACTTGGGGGACTGAAGTGATCACTTACCAGTCATCTTAGACAAGGGCAGCCAGCCGAGTGTGTTGAAGGGAGGTTGGGGGGCTACTAAAGGCTGCTCTGTGGAAGGAACTATAGGGGAGGCTAAAAGGGGAGGCGTCCAAGGGGAGTGGCTGTCAGGTACAGAGTCGAGCAGGGAGGGGCAGGATGCCCCAAGGCAGTCCTGGGTGGCAGCCAGGAAGGCCTAACACCCATCTGTCCCTCAGGAGAAGATCGGCTGGCGAAAGGACGCGCTGCACCTGCTGGTGTTCACAACGGACGACGTGCCCCACATCGCGCTGGACGGAAAGCTGGGGGGCCTGGTGCAGCCTCACGACGGCCAGTGCCACCTGAATGAGGCCAACGAGTACACTGCCTCCAACCAGATGGTGAGGACAGGGGACCCCAGCACCGCTCCCGCCGCCCCGCCTACGGTCCGAGACCTCGCCGGCCTTTGCCACCTTCCTCTGGACCTCTACTCACCGACTCTCCACCCCATTCTTGGGACTGGGTCTCTACTCCGTCTTCTCCAACTGGGCTTCTAGAACTTCTCCTCGTCATTAACTTAGACCATTTCTCAGGGATTTCTGTAGCTTTGTGCTTTTGTGCCCCCACATGGGGAGTGTTTAGTCGAGGGAAGAGGTGACCTGGCGAGGCAGGATGGATCTCAAAGGGGAGAGGTGATTTTGCACGAGGGAGAGGACTGTGTTCCAGCAGAGCCAAAAACTGGGATAGAAGTTATGGGGCAAGACCAGCGAAGACGAGACTTCCTGACTTCTAGAAATGGGTTTCCTGATGCCCTGAGTTCCATCAGTGTCAGGGGTGGGGCGGCAGGTGTCCTACACGGGAGGAGAAGCCCCAAGGACCTTCCATTCCCAGGAGCCTGTCACTGGGACCATGCGATTAAACAGAACTTAGGCAGAATTTCAAACATATGCTAGGCCAGTGAAGTGGACTCGACCTAACTATCAACCAGAGCCAACAATTAAGATTTTTCCACACTTGCTGTTCAGTTTTTTCCTCGCAAAATCTACACCCTCTTCCTTCGCAAACCCATTCTGGTGTTTGGCTGGAGAGAAATTCTTTCTAATTCTTGCTGGACTAGTCCGTTTTCTCCAGTTTTAAGAGGTGGTCAAGAGTAATGGAGTCTGGAAAAAGAACTCATAACTGTACAACCTGATAACTGTAGAACTCACCGATGAGGACCCCAGCGTCCATCATCAGCCCTTAAAAGTCCTTCCGGACGTTGCTGAGCTGCCTCGAGGTGTCCTCCCTCCCTTCTTGCTCTGCACCCCTCCCCCGCCATAGCCCAACTTTTAGTCCAAATGTCAGCAGCCTCTTCTGCCCGTTCTGAGCCATGAGAGGACTGAGCAGAGCCTGTAGGGGACATTGGCAGGCCCAATACTGGGCACAGGAAAAGGAAAAATTGGGCAAGGAGATCAGGAAGATCAGTCTTAGGGAAGAGAGGGAAGATAACAGGTGTTGACGGTAGGTGGTCGGACGTGGTGGCTCTCCTTTTGGGGACTTCCCCCCTCTGCCCCATTCCTGCTGAAGGGATGGAAACACGGACCAAGTGTGGGAAACCTCCACTCATCACTTCTCTATTCTGGGTTGGAGGGGTAGGAGGAGTGAGTCTAGTTTCGTAGGTGCCAGAGGGTCCTTTCCTGGAGAATCTCCCCCACAGTTTCTCAGTAAGGAGCTGCCGATGGGGCGTGGTTATTAAGGCGCTGCCAGGGGAAGGTGCTTATCGTGGCAAGTGATGAGTTACTGAGCACACGTTGGAGCCACGTGCTCGTGTGTCAGCCTGGGAGAAGTGTTACAACCTTGCCTTTTGCCTTGGCCCTAGGACTATCCATCCCTTGCCTTGCTTGGAGAGAAATTGGCAGAAAACAACATCAACCTCATCTTTGCAGTGACGAAGAACCATTATATGCTCTACAAGGTACACCTGGAGGGAGTGAGGGAGGCTGATGGCCTGAATCTGGGGGCCCTGCTGACCCTGAGATGAATGGGAGATTGGAATGTGGGGTCAGGTGAAGTGTGGAGGCCGGGTGAGGGGTGTTAACAGCCCTGTTCTGTGTGGGCAGAGATCCAGAGGAGGGTGGAATATAGCCCTGATCTGATCTACTGGAAAATAATAGTATTAAGGAAGCTCTTAAGCGTTCATAGAGCAGTACATACCAAGGAAGTTAAACATATGGTTTCTAATCTGGTAATGAGAAAAACTTTGGACATAGTTTTTCAGATGATGAAACGGAAGCACCCAGGGAATAGGGAAGGAAGATATAAAATGAAAATGTACAGAAAGAAAACTAGGCATCTAGGCAGGCTGCATCACCAGTCCCACAGTCTATAGAGTATTTTATGCCTTCCTGCAGAGTACGGGGGACCAGTGGGTTAGTTTGGGACAGGAATTTCTGAAGAAAACAATACGTGTCTTGAGTGAACAGAGCAGTATGTGTGTGAGCCTGCCCTGTCTAAGAGAGGCTCTTCCCAGGTCATCCCATGGGCCACCATTATACGTTTCCCTCCTGAATGTGCTCTTTCCCACGATCACAGGCAAGTTGCCTTTCCCTAGAACTCTCCTCCAGACTGCTCAGGGAGTGTTCGTGTGAGCCAAGTGTGAAGCCCAGCTCACCTCTGACATCTTTTGAATTGAGAGGTTATGAGAAATTAATCCCCGCCTCCAGAACAGCCAACCCCTGTCCCCTCTCTTTACTGCTCTCAAGTATCCCCCAAAGAACCCTTGTCTGATGGTGTGTTTCTGTTGCTTCTGCCTGAGATAATCATTGATAAAATGCCACTTACACCTTCTTGAGTTCTTTATCTTCTTTTAGTCTGAATCAATTTTAGAAGATGAAAACAAGGGAAGGAGGTTGCTTAGTGAAGATAGCAGGATAGAACATATCCATTCACAAATACCATTTTTAGAGGTCAGTTGCACAGACTGTACTGAGAATGCTACCGGATGCTCCAGGAGGGAAGAGACCCACCTCGGCTTAAGCCAGCCTTGCTCAGAACCAAGGACCTCTCGCTCGGGAGGCATATCCAGCCCAAGGCAGGCTGAGGGTGGCGGGTGTTTCTAGCAATTTCTGTCACTTTAGTAAGTGACATACTCAGGCCTTCGTACAAGTGAAAGAGGAAAGGCAGCCACTTCAAGGCTGCCTGCTTTGCCAAAGACTTCTCCCGGAGATACCAGACCTCCTTGGGAAGGCACCATGCACGTTCATTTCCCTCCTAGGAAAAGAGAGGCTGTATTTGAGACCCTTAGAAAAGCTTCCCCTTTCACTTCTGCTGGCCAGGTCGAGGGCATCCTTGAACTGAACCTGGGGATGCCCGTGTAGTCTGGCGGGGAGAGGGCGAGCACATCCATAATGTATTGACCTTAGAGGATGGAATTCCAGAGAGTTGTCCATTACATGCCAGAGAGGAGGGGTCTCCGAGAAGAAGCATGACATTATGCTTCAGGAACAGGTCTTGCCAGGCCCTTTCCACCCAGACCTTCAAGAATCGAGATTGCACAGCCGACTGCAACAACTCCATTCCCTTGTGCCTTCTTCTTACCTCTGCTTGTGGCATCTTCTCTAGTTTACGGTGTGAGAGAGTGGCAGAATCAGTGTTGGGGGCCCTGACGGTTCTAGCTCAGTAGGGCAGCGTTCACTCTTTGACAGTGTGGAAGGGCAAAACGGGCTCATCTGTTTTCTTTTTCCCCCCCCCCCAAGAATTTTACAGCCCTGATACCTGGAACAACGGTGGAGATATTACACGGAAACTCCAAAAATATAATTCAACTGATTATCAATGCATACAACGTAAGTCACTGGTTTCTTCCCCCACCCTCTCCCCCTGAGGGAGCTGGTGTGGACTCAGGTGGACTCAGGCCTCTGTGTTCCCCGTGGCGAGAAGTGAGAAGCACACACACTGACTTCGCCTCCCAGTGGGCAGGACTGAAATCCCCCAGGCTTCTGGAGCTCCACATAGACCTGCAGACTAGGGTCTGATTGTAATCAGGTCCTCTCAGAGGAAACCTGAGTGGGCCTGTTAAATCCTGTGCTTTTGTAACCTGTCCTGTTAACTCGGCTCTGCTCTACTAAGTACAGCACTTAAGGATGTAGTTTAGCAGTCAGTGCCACGTCCCAAGCCAGTCACCCATGATTCCCAAACCTTTCTCCTTCCTACCCTCCTTCCTCTCAATTTCTAACACCCAGGAGGTATTTGGCTCAGACCTACCTTTTCTCGGGAAAACGACAAGCATGATTTCTTGTGCTGGGAAGTATGTGCCTTCAGCTGTCCCCTCCTTGCAAGGCCTCCAGTGCCCACCCAGCCCCTCATGAGGCCTGGTAATTCCCAAATTGGAATTCAGAGTGCATCTTCCTGTTAAAACAAAGTTCTACATAGAGGAAATGTAGCTTAAGGAATAATGTTAGTCCTGAACTTACGTAGAATAGACATGTGGGCTAACCTGGGAATGTGATTAACCACTCTGGAATCACATGTGTGTTAGAAAAACCATCTTACTTTCCCATGACTGATTTTCATATGTGTATTTGGAGCTCTGCCTTTCCAGTTGAATTTGTGACCCTACTGATGCAGCCTTATTTTGTTTTTGTTTTTTTTTGCGGTACGCGGGCCTCTCACTGTTGTGGCCTCTCCCGTTGCGGAGCACAGGCTCCGGACACGCAGGCTCAGCGGCCATGGCTCACGGGCCCAGCCGCTCCGCGGCATGTGGGATCCTCCCAGACTGGGGCACGAACCCGTGTCCCCTGCATCGGCAGGCGGGCTCTCAACCACTGCACCACCAGGGAAGCCCCAGCCTTATTTTGCGTTACTGCTCGGCTAGACCAGGAGCTGTAGGTAATGCCCTCGCCGTGGGGGACCCAGAGCTTGGGGGTTCCCAGCCCTCACCTGGTCTCCTGGAGCCTCAGTGTCCTGAAGGCGGTGAGTGGGCAGCAGTGAGGATTTGTGGCTGGTTTTCCGTCCTCCGCCGCACCTCCACTTTCTGTGCAGCTAAGGATCCTCTGCCTCTCACCCAGGCTGTGATCCCGCCTCACTCCGGGAACTTCCTGTTGCGAGAAACTAGACTTCCTTCTCCTTTCCTAACTTATTCCCCACGTACTAACGTCCTCTTTTCTGATCTCTGACCTTTAATCCTCATCGTATCCAGTGGCCACCTTAGAACCCAGTGAGACCAGATTTCCAGGTTAACTACACTTAGCAGTTTTCAGATTGCCACAGCGAGTGGAAGCGTAACATGCTGAGAGTCTGAGAAGAGTGTGTGTCGGCGGCGGGCTGGGCCTACCCAATGTCACCCCCGTCCCGAGGGCCACTCTTCACCATGATGCCTTGGGCCTCAAGCTCTGGACAGGGAACAGAGGAGTCAGTGCGAGAGCCGGAGGCCTACCCTGGGCTGCTCTCTCTGTCCTGCTGGGGTCCCGGGGCTTGGAGACCCCTGGGTTAGCAGGGGGCCGCTGCTGGAACCGCTGTCAACAGTGCAGTGACCAGTGCTTGCTTCCTGCCAAGCCAGGGCGTTTGGGAAAGCAATGGCTGAAGGGCAATCACATCCTGGGCTTTGGCGTGGGCTGCGGATTTCTCCTGGGTTTCTGGGGAGGAGCCACCCCCCAGCATTTCCATCCTAGGTCAGCTCCTGAGTTCTGACGCCCTGGGTGGCTGACAGAGCTCTGGGGCTCCCCCGGCAGCGTTTCCTGCCAAAGGCCCAGGGCCCTGCTCCTCGAGACTTTAATATAGGAGGGCATCATGACACCCAGTTCTGTGGAACTGGCGGGGTGGTGTGCACCAGAAATGGAAAAGGCGCTCTGCTCAGTCAGCGTTCTGTGCGGCCAAGTGGGTTGCACGTCCACACCCGTGTGTGGGTCCCCTGAAGACCAGGGTGCACGAGACAGTGGTGGTGGTTCCCTGGGCGGGATCTCATAAGTGCTCAGTGCTGCTCTCCCTCTGAGGCATGTTGCATTGGCCCTGAGCAGGATTCATGGTAGATAAATTCGTTTTCTTAATGGAAATCCAGGGGCCTGGGTTGAGGTCAGGAGAGGAGCAGGGAGCCCTTTCTGCGGCTGAGGATTTGGGAACCAGAAGAGTAGAGAAGGGGGTCTATTCCAGGCAGGAGCTGCGTTTGGAACCTGGGATGAGCCCCCTGAGGACCTTTGGGAATCTAGTACCGTAGCTGGACTCTGAGTTAAACTGGTGTGTCTGGAAGAGAACACGTTAGGAAACAAGACATGTGACTTATGAGTGAACGTGTGAAATTCAACCTTTAAAATGGGCGTTTCTGGAATACTATCCACAACGACTATGCAGATTCATTGGAAAATGAAAACAGATTTATTGAGAGATAATTAACCAACAATACAGTGTACAGATTTAAAGTGTATATTTTGATAAGTTTTGACACTTGTACACACCTGTGAAACCATCACTACATCAAGACAGTGAATGTGTACATCACCCTAAAAAGTCGGGACCCTTGGTAACTCCCTACTTCTGCCCTTTCCTTCAGTGGAAATTTAAAGAAATAGATTAAATATAGAAACAGCAAGGTATTCAGAGCACAGTCTGGTTGGTGGAAGCCGCGTTGCGGGTGTGTTGGTGCTTGACGTTGATTAGCACCCCGTCCGCCGGCTGCCGTCCTTTCTGGCAAAACGGGAAGGCCCGGGCTGGGCCTCAGCTGCCCATACTTCTGGATTTGAACCCGCACGGGTGGTATGTGTGTGTGTATATGTGTATGTGCGCACGTGCACTTTGGCCTGCACGGGCCTGAGTGTGTGTGTGTGTATGTGCACTTTGGCCTGCACGGGCCTGTGTGAGTGTGTGTGTGTGTATGCGCGCTTGTGCACTTTGGCCTCTGGGTGTGTGTGTGTACGTACGCACGTGCACTTTGGCCTACACAGGTGTGTGTGTGTGTGTGTGTGAGAGTGCACACGTGTGTGCACATGCACTTTGGCCTGCACAGGCCTGTCTGTGTGTGTGGACATATGTGCACACATGCACTTTGGCCTGCATGGGCCTGCATGTGTGTGTGTACGTGTGCACGTGCACTTTGGCCTGCACAGGCCAGTGTGTTTGTGTGTGTGTACATACGTGTGCATGTGCGCTTTGGCCTGCATGGGCCTGTGTGTGTGTGTGTACATACGTGTGCATGTGCACTTTGGCCTGCACAGCCTGTGTGTGTGTGTGCGCGCGTGTGCATACACACGTGCGCTTTGGCCCGTGCAGGGGCTCTGGTTGTCCTTTCACCTGTTCCTCTCCCCGGCCACAGTCCAAGCACAGCTCTCATGGGACCATTTGTGTTTCTCTGCATCACCTTGCCACCTCTGTGCTTTGGGGTTGACTTCTACCTCGCTTATAGTTGGTACACGGTCCGTGGGGACATCCTGAGAGGATTGCAGCAGAGCACAGGTAACAGTGGAAATGGCCATGGTGTGACTCTAGGCTGGGGAGGGAGCACAACGGGAAGGGCACATTTAATGTAACGTCTCGTAGAATCGAGTCTGTTGTTCTTGGCTTTCACTGTGTGAAACGTTCACCTCTGGGCTTCGATTTCTACGTTTTTTCTTGCTGTGCCAACTTCTTTATTGTGAGAGATCACCAGCGTGGAGCTTTGCTGTACAGTGGGTGCTGGTGAGAGGTTCCCTTCTAGAGCTCAGAGGTAGGGCCCTGGGTGCGTGCAAACACACACACACACATACACACACACACCACCAGCATTATGTCACCTTGACAAAGGGGGGTGGCACTCAGAGAGAAATCATGGCGGGGGGGGTCCCTTTTCAGAGTGGGAAAGAAAAGAATGAGCTGGAAACCACTAGAGCTGCATGTGGAGGGTGACAGCAGAGTCCTCTCTGAGCACATGTTTCTCTTTTTGTTGTTGCCATGAAGTCTGCTCCCACCCACTCCACAGCTGGCCTGACTTAACGCAGTTGCAGATGGGACCTAGCCTGAGTATTTCATAGCCTTTAAACTTCTTGACATTGTCTTCTTGTCCTAGGGTGAGGAGTAAGGAATCATGTTCAGAGGCAAATTTGGTAGGAATTAATTGAATTTCAGATAATTATCTTATGACACAAAAGTTTTCATGCATCAGAACTGCACTGGCTGTGGCTTTGATCCTCTGCTATATATCCTGTACTCCATCCATTTCATTCATTTGTTCAACAAATAAATACTGCCTAACGTGTGGCAGGCATCATGCCACACGGTGGGAATAAAACAGTGAACAGAACACAGTCCTGCCCTCCAGGAGCTCATAATCTTTGAGGGGAGACTGACTCAACCAGGATACAACCTGACCATCTGCACTCTCCAAGATCAGAGCCAGTTTTCGAGTAAAGAAGGGCCCGGTCTGGTGACTACAGAGAGCACTGCCGGGAGACCCAGAAGGCCCGGTTCTGGTCCTGCCTGCCTGCCCCTGGCTGCTCAGTGGCCCTGGATAAGGCCCTTTCTTTGGCCTCTGTTCCCACTTCCATAAAATGGGAGGTTTGAACTGAATAATCTCCACAGTTCCTACCCGAGACAACATGGGGATCAGGAATAATACAAACTTCAGATCTGGACACAAAACTTGGGGGTCTCACGGCCAGAGGAGAATATAGGCTTCTGTTTGCATCTGTTATAGTTACTGGTTCATTGAATAGGAGTCCCGTTCCCCAGTGCGCTCTCTCCCTCCTCCAAGTTCCCCATTAATGCTTCCGGGTAGTGGCTTCAGCACGTCTTGATGGGAATGGCTGATGCTTTCTCCCAAAGTCTTGTTTGTGAGCCATGGGGCCCTCATATTTCATCAGACTGATCCCAAGTAATTTTTAAATAGCTCCGATCTACCTAGCCCTTTAATGATAAACTGTTTTGCCTCATCTTCACATTTATTTGCATTTAATATATATAATTTTTAATTTACCTTGTCTTTCAAAAATTAAGTTTCTTCCAATAGGCCTGAGCTGTCTACCATAGTTGCTGTCAAAACATCCATCCATCCATCCATCCATCCATCCATCCATCCATCCATCCATCCATTCATTCAGCAAAAGCTCGTGTTCAGTCTTAGAGAGAAATATGATATGGTCCTTGAAATTCACAGCTCAGTGGGGAGAACAGATTTGTGAACAGCAGGAGAGCTGTGTGTGCTGAGTGGCGCTCTCAAGCCCTCTGCCAGTGGAGGCTGGCACTAACAAGAGGAAGTGGATTTAAGAGAGAGTATTTTTAGAGTTGTAGAAGCACTTAGACAATTTGTTGCAAAGGGAGAGACTATTTCTTGCAGAGAGTGTTTTCAACAAGCTGTTAATGTGTTGGGGAAACTGCATATTTACCTAATTCAAGTTTGACACTACATGCTCAGCAGAAAAGAGAAAAAGAAAGAAAAGAAACCCCATGAGAGCAGGAAGCACTTCTGCCTGCCATTCCGTCCAACGCCCTGTTCCCTGGAGCGCGCCTGAGAAGGAGGTGGGAGTCTGAAGGGCTGTCAGTCGATGTGGAGGGGGTGTCCACGTGTCTCTCGGAGTGTGTGCACCCTGCTATTCTGAGTGTATTTAGTGTATAAAAAATTCTTTTTGTAAGATGTGCCCTAACTACAAGCCAGGTATTTCATTTGGCCTCTGTCTCTGAAGTACATCCTCCTTAGAGATTCTCAGTGTCAATTTTTTAAACTTGGAGACCTACAGAAGGTTGTACAGACTTTTTACAAATTAAATACACCCGAGTAGGGCTTCCCTGGTGGCTCAGTGGTTGAGAGTCCGCCTGCCGATGCAGGGGACGCGGGTTCGTGCCCCGGTCCGGGAGGATCCCACGTGCCGCGGAGCGGCTGGGCCCGTGAGCCGTGGCCGCTGAGCCTGCACATCCGGAGCCTGTGCTCCGCAACGGGAGAGGCCACAGCAGTGAGAGGCCCGCCTACCGCAAAAATAAATAAATAAAATAAATACACCCGAGTATAGAACCACCCAGGCCAAAAAGCAGAATATTACGAGCATCCAGAACCCCTGTGTCCTTTTCTGTTACTGTCCCCTGGGGGTAACCGTTAGTTGTGCCCGTCTTTGAGTTTCATATAAATAGAATCATAGACTATGTATGCCTTCGGCGTCTGGCTTCTTCTGGGCTGTGTGATATGAGATTCATCAGTGTCATGACATGTAGTCATTTCATTCATTCTTGTACTGTGTGATATTCTACATGAACACACCATAATTAAAAAAAAAAAGTCTGTTCTGTTGATAGGCATTTGGGTAGTTCCAGTTTCTAGCTATTACAGACAGCATTGCTGTGAACATTCGTA
The DNA here is from genome assembly GCF_963455315.2 of Globicephala melas. NCBI lineage: Eukaryota > Metazoa > Chordata > Mammalia > Artiodactyla > Delphinidae > Globicephala > Globicephala melas. The sequence continues at coordinate 69,958,416 of NC_083317.1, read as the reverse complement.
CGTGTTTTCTGGTCAGTACACATCTCTGTTGGATATAATCCTAGTGTAAATTGCTTGTCTAAGGTTGACCTAAGCATTAGTAGGTACTGCCTAATGTTTTTCTCAAGGCTTGTACCAGTTCACGCTCCCACCAGCAGGGTATGAGGCACCCAGGTGCTCCAACTCATTTCCAACACTTGATATTTTTAGTCTTTTATTTTTTCTAATCTGTCGGGTAATTCTGGCTTGATTTTTGCTTCATCCGTTGTCTTGAGAACATAATCCACGTATAAGGTCTTATTCTCTCAGAATGTAGTTCAGAGCTCATGAATTTGGACCTCATCTGAGGTGCCTGCTGAGCTGATGGGGAAGGAAGATAGGGAGCTGACGGAGGGCGGGGGGCGGAGAGAGAAGAGCAGCTGAGCGAAGGAACATCATCCCAGGCACGTGCAAAGGCCCAGCGTCTGGGGCGCGTACGGCAAGATTTGAGGCACTGTCCGAAGCTGAGGGTGGGGATGGGGTGATTCTGCAGAGACGAGCAGGAACAGAGCATGAGCCCTGGAAGCAGATGAGATTATCATATGGCAGGTGGGCCATTAGCAACTTCTCTGAGCTCACAGAGGGAGACCTCAGGCCGGGGCTAGTAAGATAGTGTGTGGGTGTGGAGAGGATGAAAGGGATGAGGGAGGGGCAGCGAACCTAGCCCACTGGATCTGGCCTTGGCTTGAGATCCCGGAGTTAAAGGAAGCCATGTGGGCATCAGAGAACCAGTGTGGAGAACATCTTGGCCGCAGCCTTTACTAATTGGTTCTGGCTTCATCTTCTCTCTCTGTTCAGAGCATCCGGTCTAAAGTGGAGCTGTCCGTCTGGGATCAGCCGGAGGATATCAATCTCTTTTTCACTGCTACCTGCCAGGACGGTGTATCTTACCCTGGTCAGAGGAAGTGTGAAGGCCTGAAGATCGGGGACACAGTAAGTTCTCACCTTCCGTTTGTTTATACTTGTTAATGTTGGTCATCATTCTTTGGCTTCTGATAACTTTCGTGACTTATTAGAGGCCTTTAGGAGTTTGTATTCTGTCTTCCAGCTCTGCATACTGGAGGACTTTCTTAAGCCTGCCCTGTGCTGTGCCTTCAAGATGCAGGTGGACTTAGTAAAAAGCTCCAGGCAGCCCACAGCCTTCAGTGCGTTGTCACTTAAGGCTTCCTCAAGTTGACATTGTGCCTTTGGTGTCTTAAACCATCATTATCTTTGTTTGACAGGGATGAAATCAGTGGGAGAATGTAGGTGGAAAGCTAAAAGACCCTGCCTTCGTTTCTAGTCTTCTACAGCTTGCTCTGTGCCTTGGGTAATCCGACTTTCACTTTTCCTTTATGTAAAGTATGAAGAAAGCCATCCACCTCTTCTGATTTGATGAGATGGAATGGATAACTCTGTTGCAATGGAGGGCATGGGTGCCTTGTCTGGGTTTAAGTGGATATAACTAAATGGTGGAGAAGCAACATTGTGTATAAAGAGGTGTATCTGTGTACCAAGCCAAGGACGTGAGGGAAGGAGGAAGATACATGGATGATGAGAACAAAGATGAAATACTGGCTCAGAGGCAGGCAGAGTGGTGATGGAGAGCCATCCTCACTTCTAGAGAGTCCTGCTGCCCGAAGCAGACTGTGAGATCCATTCCTTGCTTTATTGACACATTTTTCATTGCTCAGAAAATAGAAAGGCAAATAGAGGACTGAGGGAAAGTTCTCTTATGTAACTAAAGAATCTGGTTGGAACCAGAAAAATTATAGGGACCTTAAAAATACATGACCGTATCTCCTGGGCTTTCATAAGCACTAATGATGGCCAAGGTGGAGATAAGCAGACATACCCCGGATTCTAGGGAAAGGGCTCCAAAAGACAGAGGTGTGGCCGCATGACTGCTTACACTGCAGCGTGGTCTTCTGGAGCTGCCTCACGTTCTGTAATTGATTCTCTCCCTCCTTCCCCTTCCCAGCTGCCCTTCGCCCATGTTACAACCCACAGGCGTACATCTCACCCATTCTAAATCTTAACAGTGGTACCTCACCCCAGCAAAGGGACCATTCAGAATGCAGTATCAAGGTTGAGAAAGTGAAGGACTCTAATGACTAGGTAACAGATCTTTTTCTAACGCAGGTTTTTTTCCAAGTTTCTTTTTGCTTTAAAAAAAAAAAAAATTGAAAGATTGGCCTAATCAAGTTTTCAAACGATGAATCATTAAAAATTTAAAATGATTATTTATGGCGTTTTGCTAAGAAGGTACTCATAGAATAAGGTGACGTTGCTGTAACAAAACTCCTATTCCCATTTTCCTATCGACCTGAATGAATTTTGGAGAGAGTGCTTTAATCTATACAAATAAAAAATAGGAGTAGAATTGATGCCATTCCCTGTCTTATTTAGCAATGAGTAATATTTTCAACGTACATGAACTGCTTGGGTGGGGAAGCCCCATCTCATTAAAGTGGCACATCCAATAAAATTTCATTTTTAATACTTGTCAAATTTTGTGATATATTTATGTTGTTTTGATCAATTGCAATGATTAATCAATCCAGATGATGTTTTTAAAAAACACAAAAGCCTTATAGTCAGCGGCTTTAAAGAGACAGCTGTGAAAAATGGAAGGAGGCAGAACTAATCAGAAAAACTCCACGTAAGTGGACTCTGTGGATCTGTGGATGGGATGTTTGGTGCAGTGTGTCAGGAAAGCTAAAGAATGATGTGTGAGAAACACCCAAACAAGGAACCTTTTACTTGGACAAATAGGTTCAGTGGAACAGAGGCGAGGAGGAGGATGTACGGCACACACACCGGGCGCCTGGGTTTCAGGAAGTCTCTTGACAATTTCTAATGACATCCTTATGCAAAGACAGGTAACATGGGTCGGTGATAGCACAGCTAGGCAGATGCATAGCTGAGTAAACCTGCTTTCTAAGAGTGTCGATAACGTCATCTGGAGGAAGACTTGACGGAGGTTCCAGCTGTCTCCTGTCTACTCCCGGCTTGAGATTAACTCGAGGGAGAACTACTTATCAAAGTTGGGGAGGTCACAGAGCTGGAGAAAACAGGTTAGCTTATAAAGCAGGAAAACCAAGATTTAAGAACATTTTTAAAAATTGAGCTGTGTTGAAATCATCAGGATTCATATCTTACATTAAGTTCAGAATATTAATAGGATAGAGGGAACTTGGTTTGACAGTAGCTTTTAAGAAAAGGATCTGGTAGATTCTAATTCCCAAAGGCTCAGTGTGAATAAGCAGTGTTGCTTTGGAAAAAAAAGCCAACTGAGGCTGCATTAATGGAACCCCAGAGAAAATGGTTTCACTCTTTTTTGTGTGGGTCAGACTGCGTCTGGAGTTCTTTGTTCAGTTTTGTTTTTTTTTTTCAGAGGGCAAGTGTAAAGGAACTATCTTGATGGAGGTATATAGACACCAGGAAGATCAAAGGAACTGGTGTTTGTTGCTAATAATAGCATAAAGTTGGAATTCTTTTTGAATGCCAGAAACTGAAGCCAGTTTATGCTGCCATAAGAAAAAAGGGGAAATTATTATAAGAATATTGGGTCCCTAATGGACCCAAGGGGGCAATGCAGTTAGTATTGGAAAGGACTGGAAAGTAACTGGACAAAGGGTTAGCTCCATGTTCCTCACTGGGTCCCTTGTAAGGAAGATAGTTATTCATGTTGACAGATGAGAAAAACTGAGGCACGAAGAATTCAATTAAGTGCCCAAGTAAGTAGCCAGTAAGTAGCAGCCAGTAAGTGGCAAAGTTCAAGTTCAAGGCCAGGGCTTTCTGGCTCTGATGCCAGCACCCATGCCCCCTCCCCCTGGCCTCTTGCTGCCCATGCCTATGGTCCTGTTCCATCATCCCCGTTCAGACGGCTCACCTCAGAGCAGAGCACCGTAGCAAGGGCCGGGGCCTCCAGCAGGGAACACCTCACCGCATTCTGTGTACACCCCCTGGGGCTCAGTGCTGCTGGGCGTCCCGAGATGTGGGATCACCCACAGACGGCAGTGGACTCACAGCTCTCTCCAGACCAAGTCCTCTCCCTGGTCATTGCCCTCTGACTGTGGAGGGAATGACAGAGTTACCATTTCGTGGGAATTTATTTTACTCTCCGTGCTCTGCTAGGGCTTGGCTGCTGGCTTCCTCTGCTGCTTGCAGCCTCTGTCAGGGCGACATTACTTCCCCATTTTATGTGAGAAAGACTGAGGCTCCGAGGTGGGGGGCCCTGGCTGCTGGTGAGCACAAGCGCCAGGAGTCAGAGCTGCAACCACTGATGCCACAGTGCGTGTTTTTTTCCTTATACCTCGTGCATTTTGAAAGTAAAAGTTTCAGAGGAGCTAAAGGTGGGATCGTCGCCACTTTTGTGCGGACACTGTAGTGTACAGGTTTTGTTTTTTGCTAGGATAGGATACTTCGGAAAAATAGGAACATTGTCCAGAAGACAGGAAAGGATTTTAAGTGGCATTTTTCACAAAAGTGGAAAATCTCAGACGTATTTGGATGACTTCTAGAGCATTTGAAACGGAAGGAAGAAGGGTGCTTCTCCCACGCCCTCCACAGCAGTTCCACATGGGCGGGCCGGGGAGAGCCTCCCTTGGGGTCCCCGGGGCCATGGTCCTGTTGAGACAGCGGCCCAAAGGCAGGCCTGCCATGCTGGCTCCTTGTTTCCTCTCTCTGCCCAAGAGGCCACAGTCACATGGCCCCCGGCTCTGCCGCCAGGGCTGTGTGGGTGGAAACACACTGACACAGAGCAGTGGCCACTTGCCTGTCATAGCCGGACCCAGTGCTTCTTGTAGGCCACCGGAGGTGAGCTCTTTGAGGCCCTGGAGGCAGTGGGGGGCAGAATCCAGGGCAAAATGGAAATGTGGGGTCCTTGTTAAAAAATAAAGAATTTCAGGATGACAACAGCAGAGCATTAAACTAAGCGCGGGCCCTTCTGAGCATGGGGCTCTGTGTGACTGCACGGGCACGTGCCCACGGAGCTGGCCTGGAGGGAGAACTGGGGGGCTTCCCCTCAACCCCCTTATTGCTGAAGGAGAGATGTACTTCTGTCCCTCATCTCAGGCTGAACTTTCTCCAAAGAGCTGACAGTTGGACTTAGGTTTGCTCCTGAGCATGTGGGCACTTCCTCCTTGACATTTGTCCCGGGGACAAATCTGGTGGAGGAAATGTAGGTGCAGGAGTCAACCCCATAGGGTTGGGGGCAGTGATGAAAGCCGGGCCTGGTGCTGCGGGAGCCCCAAGGAGGAAGGGCCCCGCATCGCAGAGGGGGTGCTGCTTGAGCTGAGGCTCCGAGTTTTCCAGACATAGAAAAAGAGTGGGGAGGCCCCATTAGTGGTGAGTCCGAGAAGGTGTGAACGAGCATTGATTGCCCCGTTGCAGGTGTGAAGCAGCTGAGGCAGGGAGTGGGTTGGGAACTGAGAAGAGAGGAGCTGGGGCTGCAGAGGCGGGATTGGGCCAACTGGTAGGACATACGTGCCAAGCTAAGGTGTCTGGCATTATTTGGCAGGCATGATTTCCGTTCTTTAGTGCCATGAGCTGGGAGGGCTCTGGGTAAGTCAGAAATGGCGAGGAGGGTAGGCAGGAGTAAAGAGCACAGCAGAAGGGCCCGGGGGCTCACTGGAGGAGAGGGGTTAGGGAAAGCAGACAGGGTGTAACTGCCATCCGGTGCATCTCGGGGTCTGGCCTGTGGATAAGGACATGGCCCATGGGGGAGGGGGAGCCTTGGGACAGCTGGGTTCAAGGGGCATCCGGGCAGGTCTCGCCTCCATGTAACCAGAGCTTCCTGCAGAGGTGGAGGAGGTGGGCGGGCACCGTCTCCATGGTCACTTCCAATCAGAGGCCATGGTTCTGTGACTGTCCTGTGACCTCTGGGTTAAGAGATCTATCTGTCCAGGCAAGAAGCAAGGGGAGGTGGTAGGGGGTGAGGGACAAAGGTTGTCCTCAGAGAAATACTCCTTACATGAAATCTTGCAGTCCCAAATCCAGTGATTTCTGGTTTTTTCCCCTAATTTTCCTCCCAGCATCAACCAGGGCTGACTGAGTGGGCCTAGCCACTGGGAGTCAGTTTTCTCATGAACTGGCTTTGACAAATCAGTATGCAAGTGGCTGGCTGTGCGACTGGCACTAACGCCCGGTACAAAGGACCCAGTGAGCCCCGTTGGGGGCTTCCCACAGCGTCCCGCTCTCCGGCCCCTCCCCTGGGGCTCTCCACCCCTTGCCCATGCCCAACGCTTTGTCTCAGCGAGCTCCTAGTGGACTTGGCATTTGCAGAGCGTGGGTTTGGGTGGGGGCTGGGTAGCCCCTTTGAAAGGGTGGTCAGGCCGGCAGCCCTGTGCGGGAACCAGGAGCATCCCAATGAGGTTCAAATAATAAGACTGGGCGGGAGGGAGGACTGCTGTGTCCGCGACCTTCCTCTGGAATCTCCGAGTGGGAAAACGGAAAGTCTCCTGGAACTGGGGAGCCTTCACTTTCAAGAGTCCACAGTAATCAGGGAAGAGAAGCCTCATTCCAGCTGCCTGACAGACTCTCTGGATTCTTTCCTGAGCCCTCAGGGAAGTGGACTCTGAAGGGAGGAGTAGCAGAACAGATTGACTTGCTGTTGCCGAAGTGCTTTTTATAGCATTCCTGTGCCCAGCAGGACCTGAGACGTAGTGGCTGAAATGGACCTGTTCTCTGGTTATCAGGTGGCCGGCTGCACGCTAGGCTGCATGGGGCCCGACAGCTTGGACCTTGGTTAGACCAGAGCTTTGGCTGAAGAAGGCCACGGGGACCTGCTCAGAAGCCAGGCCTTAGACTGGGCAGACAGTGTGTGAATCGTTCTGAATCCTGGGTGATCAGCTGCCGGCACTGATTCAGGGGCATCCCCAACCTTTCCACTCCCTCTCCAGCAAACACAGACATCTGCGAGGCCCAGGAGATTTAATTCCCTCTCTTGTTACTTGATCCCTTGGTGCAGGCAAGTTTTCCTGGGGGAAGGTTATGCTTACAGATGGACACTCCCCACAGTCTTGCAATAATTAAATGCCTTTGGTTCTTGGTCCAGGCTGTTCCTTTGTAATTTTTTCCACTTCTGACCCGCAGCGGCCTTTGTGGGGGGGCCGGGCTTTCCATTTAACAAGTCCAGCAAAGTTATTCCCCTGGGAGGTAGTAGGCGTCTCTCCGAGCCTCAGCGGGAGGGATGTTCATCTCTCTCCACATTCTTGATGCCCCGTGGCACCTCGGTCAGGTGCAGCCTCCCTGTCCTTCCATCTGCGGGCTCAGGTTATCCCCAGCCCAAGGCAGGAAGGTTGAAAGTTGACCAGGAGCTTCTGGTCACTACTGGGTGGATTCCCGTCTAGTGGTCCCTCTGTGAGCCGGGCCTCTCTCTCTCTACCCAGGTCTGGACACTGGACATCTGCCTCATTCCCTGCTTCTAGGAGGTGACATGCCAAGGAGAGCACAGGCCCAGCCCCACCCCTCCCCAGCTGTGTGACCAGCACTAAGCTCCCGGAGCCCACCAGCCCCGTTTTCCTTCTGGTAAATGAGGACGCCTCCTCCTAGGGCATGTAAATGAGACGCGCGTGGAGATGCCCAGCACGGGGCCTGGTGCACGTAGTACTCAGCACCTGGTAACCGCTAGGCAGCTTGCAGCGCCCTGGGTGGGTCCACATCTTTTTTCCTTACCTCGAGAGCCCAGCTGTACCTGAGGGCCTTGGGACTGGGTTGTGGACGTGCTTTTGCCAGTCTCTCCCTTTGCCGCCTCCCACCCCCGACGTGGAGGTGGGGTGTGGGCCCGTCCCACTGTCTGCAGCTGGCTTGCTTCGCCCAGCGTCCTCTGACCCTGGCTCCTGGTCATTGTCCTCAGCGCACCTGTCTGATGGTGTCTGCTGTGATACTGCTTCACTAATGCCGACTCCTGGTGTCTTGTTGCCAAGCAGACTCTCCAGGACCTAGGAAGCGGGGTCTCCTGCTCAGCCTCACGCGCTCCGGCTCCCACCCTGCGGGGGGGTGTCCCTAGATGTCACAGAGGGGAGACCTTTTAGAATTAGTAAAGATCCCAAAGTGACAAGGATCTGTAGAACGTTTATTTTTATTTCATTTTTTTGCGGTACGCGGGCCTCTCACTGTTGTGGCCTCTCCCGTTGCGGAGCATGGGCTCCGGACGCGCAGGCTCAGCGGCCATGGCTCACGGGCCCAGCCGCTCCGCGGCATGTGGGATCCTCCCGGACCGGGGCACGAACCCGTGTCCCCTGCATCGGCAGGCGGACTCTCAACCACTGCACCACCAGGGAAGCCCTCTGTAGAACGTTTAGAAAAAGATATTTTGAGTGTTCTCCAGAAATACACTTTATTACCTAAAGAGTACCCAGTAAAGCAGGTTATTGATGGCTTTTTAAAAACCAGTTCTATTCCAACCCAAATAATAGAGTTAACAATACCAGTAGCTAAAAGTGGTTCCTAACTTGTTCTGAGTTTCAGAATGTTCTGAGGAGCCTTTTGAAAAAGAAAGATGTCTGGGCCAGAGGCGGTGGGTCAGTTTCTGGTGTGAGACCAGGCCTCTGTCGGTTCGGGGGAGAAGGACTTCAGGATGGTGTTTGGTCAGGGCGTGCCAGCTACCTGTCTGCAGATTTCCACAGCGCCCTGCTTGGAGGGCCCTGCTGGATGACTCTCACCACATGGTGGCGGGGAGGGGAAGGTGGAATCACGCTGTACTCCCTGGGAGAATCACAGCGAGCAGCGTCCTTGCTTTCCTCACATCCCAGCCATGTGGGCTGCTAACAGGCATCTTTCCTCCATTGCCATCTGCCAGCGAGGTCCACCTTGCTGCCTGTTTCCATGGCAACCCATAAGCAGCTCGGGAGTTAGCAACACTCCTTTACATGCTTTGTTCAATAAGAAAAAGTCTGTCCATGTGTGTGGCAATGATGCTTCTTTACAACCTCTGGACCGTGGACTGATTGTGAAAGACACAGCTGTGAGGATCACGCAGAGAGAAACTGGGGCAGAGGGAGGCTCAGGTGTGTCTGTGTGGAGATAGATATGCTGGAAGGGACACAAGAGTCATCTCTCCCTTCTCCAGCAGGGGAGGAAACACCTCTGCAGAAGGGCAGGCAGTTGCCAGGGCATCTCGACCACAGCGCCCCATGAGTTCAGGGAGCCACGTCTAACCTGGCATAGAGGGAGGTGCCTGGTATATTGTTGAATATTTTGTTGACTTTCAAAATGGAGACGGGAAGAGCATAGGATAGAAGTGAAAAGGGGAGAAAGAGAACCTTGTAACCTTGAGTGAATCTTTCTACCTTCCTGTGGAAGCCCTTTTCCTCTGGGAGGTAAAAAAGATGATGAACGTTGAAGAATCAAGCATGGTGCCTGTCAAATGTTGGCACGCCTGAATACGCCCTTCCTGGGTCAAGCGAAGGGGCTTGCTGTCTCCGGGGCCTCTTCCTCCTCGGGCCGTTGGAGTGGCCCTCCGTGAGTGTGGGGAGGGGCTGGATTTGGCCCCAGTTCTTCACTGAGGACCTTGGAGGAACTGTGCTCAGGCCAGGCCCCTGGCTGATCAGGAGGCTGGTGCAGACAGCGGGAGGCCCAGATGCACCATGGCCACCACATCCCCTCTCTTTCTCCTGCGCAGGCATCCTTTGAGGTGTCAGTGGAGGCCCGGAGCTGCCCGGGCAAACACACGCAGCCCACGTTCACCCTGCGGCCCGTGGGATTCCGGGACAGCCTGGAGGTGGGGGTCACCTACGACTGCAGGTGCAGCTGCAGTGCAGGACTGGAGCCGGACAGCGCCAGATGCAGTGGCAACGGGACTTACGTCTGCGGCCTGTGTGAGTGCAACCCCAGCTACCTGGGCACCAGGTGTGAGTGCCAGGAAGGGGAGAGCCAGAGCGGGTACCAGAACTTGTGCCGAGAAGCGGAGGGCAAGCCCCTGTGCAGCGGACGCGGGCAGTGCAGCTGCAACCAGTGCGCCTGCTTCGAGAGCGAGTTTGGGAAGATCTACGGGCCCTTCTGCGAGTGCGACAACTTCTCCTGTGCCAGGAACAAAGGAGTCCTCTGCTCAGGTAGGCACCCCGCAAGCACTTTTGCTCTGAGCCAGGCACAGGCCTGGGTGCCGTTTGGACATCCCCAAAGCATGCTTTATACTTCCTGCCACAGTCCTCCTGGGAGGAGATGAGGGCAAACCTTGGGGGTGGAACCAGTGTGTCGAATGCAAAAGCAGGAGGTGGCACTGCTACGTGATGTGGACTCTCAGAGTCGGAGGGGTCGGCCGTGGGTCATCCAGGACTTAACCACACAGCATTCCTGACACAGGTGATCAGCCTCTTCTTGATTGCCCCTGGGGACGGGGAGCTCCCTGGGGCCAGAAGAGGTTATTCCCTTGTTAGACATCCCATTCATCTCCTATGGCTGCTCTAAGAAATTACCACAGACTTAGTGGCTTAAAACAACACAAATGTATTCTATTCTAGTTCTGGATGTCAGAAGTCTGAAATGGATTGGCTAAAATCCAGGTGTCAGCAGGGCTACATTCCTTCTAGAAGCTCTAAGGGAGAATCTGTTCCCTGGCCCTTTCCAGCTTCTAGACGCCATTTGCATCCCTTGGCTTATAGCACCGTCCTCTGTTTTCGAAGCCAGCCGTGTAGCATCCTGAGCTATGTCTCTGACTCTGACCTCTGCTTTGCTCTGATGCTCCTGCCTCTTCCTTATGAGGAGCCCTGCGATTTGCGTTGGACCCACGGGATAATCCAACGAGTCTCCCCATCTTAGGATCCTTGACTTAATCACATCTGCAGGGTCCCTCTTACCATGTAAAGTAACGCTGGTACAAATTCCAGGGATTAGGCCGTGCACATCTTTGAGGGCCATCGTTCTGCCTCGCATAGACATGATTTGAAAGTTTCCTTTTATATCAAACAGAAGATTGTTTCTCAGTCACTTCTGCTCAGCGGTTCACATTTTAGGCTCCCACTTCCGCATGACAAACTGTCAAACGTCTGAGAACTTCTTTATGTTTCTCTGTTCTCTTTTCTTATCCAGGCTAGACACCAGGTCTCTTCCTTCTCTGAGGCTCTATCATTTTGTTAAGTGTGCCTCTCAGAATCAGGCGTGTTATTTGTCATCTGGGTAACGAGGGCTCAGCCCCGAGTTCAGCGAAACATTTGCTTCCTGTGACCTGAACGTTCCACTTCCATTAACACATCCTAACAACACCCACTTTTTCTTTTCTGTTAAACAATCACATTGTACCGTTGAACTTGGTTTTAACTTTACCAAAAGTTGAAGATTTTTAATAGTTTGAATGAACTATAGCCAAGCCAAGTTTCTGTTGTGTCACGTTGGGGCGCTTAAGTTTTTGAATCTAAGCATAGGACTTTACATGGGTTCCAGTCAAATTACAGTTTGGCAGCTCCCATTCTGGGAGTTGCGCTCTGACAAGATACTGTAAAATCATGTTTCTAAAGGGTCATTCTGTCCAACACCATGCCACCTGCAGTCGAGTAAGCAGAACAATTTTAGGCAGGATTGTAGTTTCTTCTACTGCTGTGTATTCTGTTTCCAGGATTCCTTCTTTGTGAACGGTCTTCCAGTGGTAAAGTGTCGATTGAAAAGGAACTTAAGAGTGTGACAGGGAAGATAAAGCACAAACATGGGAAGCAAATCAGAACATATAAATGATCTGTCACTGCGGGAGGGGTAACCATCCCTCCATGGGAGAAACAAATGCAGAGGGTTGCACAGATGAGCGTAGGCCCGTGGGGCCTCCGGGGGCAGAATGCATCATAGGACAAGTATGAGCACACCCATGGGTGCAACGGAACCAGCATGCTCAAACTCGGAATTGCTCCAGAAAATGTAGGACGTATAATGTCATAGAAGAGTCAGCTAGCTGGCAAGAGTCAGGATTTGATGTGCTGATCAGGCCACAGGGTCCACTCTTTCTGATAGATTGGGTGGTTCCACGGGATGGTTCTGTCTGGATTCGCAGGAAAAGTGCTTAGGATCAGGCAGGTCCGAGCCTAAATCCACCACCACCACCACCACCACGTGCTGCTTGTGTCACTTTGGGCACAGAGCTGTTGTGAGCAGTAAGAGAATGTGTCTAAGGCACATTGCCTTGCTGACCACTGGCTCCTTTAAGAGTCAGTGCCACACACCCCTGGGAGCCACAGCTGCTGTCCAGTGTGCAGGCGGGGCCGCCTTCCCCGTGAGTCGGGGCTTTGCTGAGGACTTCCGGCACGGCGGGATGGATGGACTGCCTATTCCCTTTAGCAGCCACCATAAATGCTCCAAGAAGCCTGGCTGTGTCTGTAATTGGCTTTCAGCCGTGAATTTTTTTTTTTTTTTAACATATTAGCAAGTATTATCACGGAGCTCCCTCCTTACCCCTCAGGTACCAGAAATAATCCTCTGATGTGTCTTCGTCCAGAAGGCTGCTTGTGTGTGTGTTGCCTGGGAGCCAGGGCTGCTAGGTCGGGCGATCTGTGCAGATCTCATCCCCATGGTTTATCCTCCCGACTGCCTGGGTTGTCTTGGACTTTGGGTTTTCCTGTCTCTAAAAACACCCCAGCCTTCCCTTGTTTCTGCATCACTTTGAGAATTGAAAGAGAAGACGTGGATAAAGGACCCAGCACGGTGGTTGGCAGGAAACAGGGCCCAGCACATGGGGGCTGCCTCCCCTCCTTCCCTCAGATGTCATGTGCCTCCGAAAATAATACAGCACAGAGCCTGGAGGTGTGGGCCGGGTGGTACATGAGGTGCGAGAGGCCTTAGTAAGGAAAACCGGTCATTCTGGAAACTGGAGTATTCTGTAGCTGAGTGAATACCCACAGTCCTCCTGAGCTAGGCTTGCATTTCAGGCTCCTGCCAGATGCTGGGTGCTCGCTCCTCCCTTCGCTCCATCCAGCCCTGTCGTGTTGAGAGACTCTCTTGTGTCCCCAGGTGTGGAAACAGGAGGTTCAAGATGCCCTTGGCAGAAATAGAGACACAGATGTAGAGAACAAACATATGGACACCAAGGGGGGAAAGCGGCAGGGGTGGTGGTGGTGCTGTGATGAATTGGGAGATTGACATGTATACATTAATGTGTATAAAATAGATAACTAATAAGAAATGCTATATAAAAAAATAAATAAAATTAAAAAGCCCTTGGGGCTCCCACATGTGCGGTGCTTTGAGTCACTAACTCCTCGGAATTGCTGAACTGAGATGTCTTTCGTTCCCCTGAAGTTGGAAAGCTTGAAAAATACAGGGGGAGTTGATGGATGTGTGGTCAGTCTGAGCTGTCTGTCTCCTTCTTGGTGACCAGGATTAATCTGAACCATCTGGTGAACCAGACAAAGAACTTTTTTACCCTCACTGGTTCACATGCATCCCTTCCTAAAGTGTGTTCTCAGTCAAAGAGAGCAACTCCAACTAGCTGTAGGATTATTCTTAGGTCTAGAATGTTCTCAAAGAAAGAAATTGTTCACCATTCCATCATTCATACTTTAAGAGGTTTTCCTTCTAAGTTTTTTCTAAGTGTGTGTATGTGTACAATTTTGTAGCTTTTTTTCATATAATATTACATCCTAAGAAGTGCCTGAAGTTGAGTTACTTGAACACATCAATAATTAGAACACTTGGCTGCCTTTCCCCAGTTAGCCTCCTCCACCCCTTCACTGTGAAAGCAACAACTAGTTGAAGCTATCCAGGTCTTCCTGGAGACAGTAGTTTCTGGAATAAGGTCATGGTGGTGTGTGATCATCTAGGAAGGACGCCCAGCTCCGGGCAGGACCGATCCTCCTGACCCGTCGATGTAGCACCCAGCTCCTCGTTCCTTGTCTCAAACACTCCAGCTTGTTCAGGAGGCAGCAGCGGGTGGGTGAGGGATCCGCCCCCAGTTCCTTGTTTCCGTGGTCAGCTTTGGGCTCCCTCTCCGGAATTTGGCCCGCTGGTTTTGAGCTCTTGGATCGCAGTTACATTCAGGGTTTTTGTGGGGGAGAAGTCTTATTTCTCAACAACGACTCTGGTCTTGAAGATGCTGACTCGGAGACTCACAAGCAGCTGACTTCAGCGTTCTCTCAGTGTTTCTCAGCCCTTCCCCCTGCAGCTGGGCCCACGGTAGCTGCGTGGTTCTGGTCCATCTTCAGACGGGGGCTGAGGCAGAGCCAGGCCAGGACCAGTGGGGACATCCTGGAGAGAAACTCCTCCAATTCTCTCTGGTCTTTCCGTCTGTAAGAGGCTCCAGTCCTTACCTCCAACCAAGAGACAGGACAGAGGGGACGGGCTAGAGATTACAGGCTTGTGATATGTTATACATCGTAAAAGTTAGTAGTGAAGCAAATCTGACTAAGGTCTGGAAGCAGTTGAACGACTTGGTTATTACTTTTGTGACACACTGTCATGGGAATGTGTGTGCAGCCAGGGCTGCAGTTTCTCCGTCTGGTTTCTAGAGGCAACATAACTTAGAGAGTGGTTCTGTCCGTAGACTATTCCTGTGTGTACAAAGGGAGCTATGGGGCCATTGTGAGGGCTTCTGTTCTTTTGAGTCTCATAAAGTGTAGACCCTTCAGAATCCCTCTGCTGATAGAACATGTGAAGAAGGACATGGTCTGTTCAGTTGTTTTCAATGTAATTAAAGGTTACTGCTCAAACTTTGTTGTTCTTTGCTGGTTTCTGTACCCAAACAGTGCATTTCCTGGGATTTGCGTTACTCCGTTATGGTAAACTGTTGAAATCAGTCGCAACCCTGATGCTTCCAGCAGTCTCTGTACTTAAAATGCATGCACTGGCGTACATGGAATAATTTGCTAATAGTCTACTTCTTGGGTTTCATATATTGAGAAAATTTACATCAAATAGAATATAGAATTTTGAACAGAATGCTTTTGGTCTTGTGACTGTGAGATCCCAAAAGTATGTGTAAGTAAGGTCTCATATATTTTACTTCATCTAATAGGTTTTTTGGCCAGTTTGTCCATATAAATTTATATGAATCCTTTAACATGTGGCAGGCAATTAGAGGTCAAGGGGCCACTGCAGAGTTCTCTCTCAGATGTAAAAAAAAATGTGGAGAGTGACACTAGTGGCATCATTCCTAGTGGCCAGAGCCAGCATCCAAACACAGGTTGCTGGTCTGGGCTGATGTTTTCCAGAAAGTATCTCAAGGTTATGTTAAGCCTCTCCTGGTAAAAGTGCCTCTGACATTAAGCCCTAGCTTTGGACTTGCTGATTCTTGCCAGGTGAAACACCTCCATGGCAACAGTTATCCAGATATGTTTATAAAAATACCTCTCACCCTATTCATAGTGTTTTCTTCAGAAATGTAATTTTCACACTCACAATAAGTATCCTGGTGGCCATCTCTGGGACTATGGTCACAGCTCTACCTTCTGTCACTGCATTGCAATTTGCATATTTCATAAATGACTTATAGGACCTTCTGGAATGTGGCTCCATGACAAAGGCCTCAAAAAGTACCTTTTGAATGAACCAAGATTTGACATATTTAATTTCCCAAGAAGAAGGGGGCCTCTTGGTGGCATTGCTACCACTGTGTGCCTCAGGTGGGATGGCCTAGAAAATTCTTCACATCTTTTCATGTATATTAGTCTCTAGTCAGTTTCTTGATGGTTTACCCGGATGCTATTTGCAAATACAAAGATGCATTATAGAGAAAGCTCTCCTCTTCCTCTAAAGCATATCCTCATAGCAGTGTGCTTTATCTGGTAATATAGAAATCCTAGTTATGCACATGACAGCAGAGACCAAGAGAGCCATCTTCCATTTTGGAGTACTCAGAATACGGTGGCTATGAGAACAGAATTTGATACAGTATTCTTCAGTAACTACGATTGTAAGGAATGGTACACCCGTAATTCGTAAAGATACTTCCACAAAAGACCACTTACCAGGACCTTCGAGGACCAGCGCGTGTTCAAATCTGGATCCTAAACCTGGCATTCCCCCTTTCCACCTCTGACCTTGGACTCTTCACTTACCCTCTCTGACAAATTCTCTTATCTGTCAAATACCCCAGAGGGTTGTTGTAAGCATCAAATAGGACAGTAACTGTAAAGCTCCTTGCACTCTGCCTCCCCACTCAGGGTGTGGAGTAAGTGTTTGGAGCTGTCCTCCTCCTCCCTCCCTTCCTGGAGGAAGATTTTCTTCCACAAAGATAAGCATCAGAGACATTCATGGCATCAGAAGAGGCTGGTTTCAGAAGTTCTCAATAGGCATCTATCTAGTGGTCTGGAATTCTCTAAGAATTCCATCTGCATCCAGATATTGCTCAAGTTCATTTGAAAGGCAACAAGGTACTGAAATTTAGGGCTTAGTCACATAACAAAACAATGCACCTTTCAGACTGGCTGCATGAACCAGGTGAGCTGGGCTGCTCCGCTCTGGAGTCATCCAGCCTCTTGCAGCCTGAGGTTGGAGAAAGCTCTTTGGAAAAACTGTAGTGTAGTAAGTGTCTGACCTTGGTGCAGCTGCAGATACTGGTCTGTCACTGAGGTCATTTTATTTTAGGTAGAGTGCTGCATTCATCTCATTCAAGAGCTCACTGAGCATTCCTCATGTGCCAGGTTTTGTACTGGGTACCAGGGGTACAGAGTTGGAGTTGCTCACAGTATTGAATTAATTTCTAAATGTTCGCTGTCCCTAGAATTTTCCACTCCTCAGAAACTTTCTTCGATTGAGGAATGAGCATATGAACCACTTACTTCCACCATCCAGACTTGTGTGAGATCTTGAAAGATAAGAAGCGTGTTGGCAAGCCATTTTGAGAACCTGCCTTGTTGCATGTGCTGAGCTCAGCTCTGGGAATGGAGTTTCCTTACTGCCCTTGCTCACTGCTCAGATCCTGATTCCAGAAACATCTTAAGCAACAATTTACCAGTGACTGTGAAAAATGGAGTAATCTGAGCATTGGCTTTCACCTCACCGCCCTTTTCTGTCTGTTTAGAAAGGGAAGTGTGCAGACAGGGGAGCTTGGGATGAGGACTCTGCTCATGCCTTTGAACTTCAGGCCTGATCCAAGGTCATGGAGTTTGGCTTGTGAAGGAAATAATGAAACTTTAAAAAAAAAAAAAAAAGGAAAATCCTAGGAAAACCATGAGAAATGCCGAAAATGAGATGTTAGTCATGTATAGAATTGGGTGGCATTCACTTTTTGATACTGTAGAATAACACGTTAGAAAATTTTCCATTCTTAGTTAAATTGAAAATGATGGGAGACCTCTGGTGACTGAAATGGTTATTCGTACGGCTCCTCTGTTTCTATTTCTTGGGTGTTGAGCTGTCACTTAGAGTTTGGTCTTGATTTTGGAAACTGTGACATAACTGGTTATAGGACTCTGCTGCTCAGTGCTTTGGGTGGGGTGGGGTGGGATTGGATGGAGCCCTGTTTTCCTTTGGGGTAAGTGTTCCTGACTGTCAGAACGCTGACCTAAGGACTCCACCCAGATCCAAACGCTCGCTGGTGTCTGGAAGTTGCTCTGAGTGAGTTCAGTCTGCCAGAAGTTTTGCATCTTCTTGTTAATGAAAGGAACTGGGGTGACATGCATCACAGCCAATCTACTGACACTGCGTTGTGGTGAAGGAAAGCACAGTGTTTATTGCAGGTGCCGAGCAAGGAGAATGGGCGTCTCATGCTCAAAAGACCCTAACTCCCTAAGGGCTTTCAGGGAAGAGTTTCTAAAGGCAGTGTTAGGGGTGAGGGTTGCAGAGTGCCTAATCAGCTTATGGGCATTCTTCTCATTGGCTTGTGGTGAGGTAACAGGGTGATATTTTGGGAAATCTCAGTTATCAGTTTTCTGCCTCCAACTGGTCTGGGGTCTATGGTGTGGGGACTATGTGCTGGTGCTCAGCATGCAGTCAACTTCCTCTACCTGGGGAGGGGTTTAGTTTCTGCAAAACAACTCAAGGATATGGCTCAGGATGTCATCTATAGCCCTTGAGGAGGAGCTAAGGGTCCTTGACTTTGTTTTATGGCTAAACTATTATTTTTGTCTAGCTTGACCGCTTTCCTTTGTTCCTGCATTTTTTCACTTCTCTGATTAAATTTGCTCTTTGGAACTTGGGAAGCCTTGGGAGGTTAAAGCTTTTCTACAAAGAGTTGGAGGACGCAGGGCAGGGGGAAGGTCTGTCCCTGGAAGACCACACAGGGTCCTGCTCGGTTTCACTCTCTCCTGGACACCTTCCTGAGCCCTGCCTGTTGCCCTCAGCCCACAACCATCACCCCCAAAAGTTTTCATCAGATGGCCCACCGTCCTTAAGCTACAGGAATATACTTCCCAGGTTGGTATATTATTTGACATCACATCATTGGCCTTTAGGCAAACATTGTAATAATAATGATAATAATCATAATAAATAGAATCTATTTTAACACACTCTTTTAGTATATTGAGATGTTTTTCCTTGGAAACACACTGAGGCTAATTTGTTAGTATTTTGTGCTCTTCACGAGCAAGCACAAAATAGTGGGATCATTTGCATCTTCTGCCTTTTCTACCACCACCAGTCACACACAGTGGGTCAACTGTCTGTTACCTGCACTGACTGTTTACATTGTGGGAAACTGAGGCCCAGAACCTGGACTTAAAGCACCTTGAGATTCTTGATGATAGATTCAGACGAGGAGAACCTTGTAGGTAAATAGTTACCTCGTCACTACCGAATTTTACACATTTGGATTAGCTTGAGACCCTTCCCAAACCTCTTTAATACCAGCTCAGCCCTTCCTGCCACCACTGAAGCATTTAGCCCGCATTTTCCAAGTCTTACCTCATAAGTGCTCTTTTATTCTGGTCAAAAATTTTAGGAAACTTTTAGTCTCTGTTTTGCTAAGTGAGTTTCTCTGGGTTACATAAGGATAGATCAGACATAGCAGACCAGGCCGAAGGACACACGCAGAGCAAGAGACCAGCCGAAGTACCCGTCCCTTCATGACTATTATTTGATGAAAGGCACAGAGTGTTCCTTAGTAGTCCGTGGGTGTCTGGCTGTTGGTATTGATTAGGCTGGACCCACTTTCCTTACATGAGCCTTCGTTAGCCTCTTCTAATGTATAAAACACTCTTGGCTCTTGGCATGCATGATCTCATTTGGTGGTTGTTCCTCTACCAGGAGACTGAGGTGACTGTTACTGATCAGCCGTGTGTGGTGGAGGCTGTGGCTGAGAAGACTGGCATGTTGGCCGTGCTCCCCGCTGGTGGTTGGCCCGAAACCTTGGCCTAGGAAAAGCTCACCTACCCTAACCCTCAGGGGATGCTCTTCTCTGGGCGGCTGCTTCCTGCCATCTCCTGGCTTGGCTGGGCTCCTGGCAGCCAGGCTTCAGCGTGGCCCACTCATGTGACATTCCAGACCAGCTGTGTCCATTGAGAGTGCTGCTGCAGGCTCTGAACAGTGGCCAACCGAGGGTGGAATATGGCAACTGGTGAACAACCCGAGAGTTTTCCAGGTTGAAAATAGTAACCCTCTCATCCTGTTGCAGTGACCAGGGGAAAGGGGAGTGAGTTCATGTCTCCCCAGATGCTGTTGGCCTTTCCCCAGAAGGGCCTGCCAGCATTCTTAGGGTCCTATGAGGACTATGGTTCATCACACTCCTTTGAAACTGGAGAGGTGAGTTCATTAAGGAACTCAGGATTTTCCGTCTTCCCTCCGTTGCCTTAATCTCCCTGTGATGGATAGAGTTGGGCCAGACACCAAGTCCTTCCCTGGGTGCCCTCGTGTGGAATGCAGTAGTGATTAGAGGGACGTGGCAGCTGGGCATTGAGAAACCAGGTGCTAAGACCAGAAAGGCAAAGATATCCTTTGACAGAGCTCTGTTGCCTTTGACAGTGGAGTCTTGGCTTTCTAGCCAGAGCTATCATCTCAAAGTATTCTTGAGGTTTGGGGAAGCTTAGCTTAAAGCAGCATCACCTCATGTGCTTAGTAGTGGTCATATTTTGCTGATCAGATACAGAATGCAACATGCAGTTCAGCAGATGAAGGCAAAGGGTAAGGGGCTTCTCAGGACATCACCTATCGGGAAGCACCTTCAGTTGAGCTTGTCAGGGCTGGTTCATTGACACTGAGCCAAGGACGGGGAGCAACGAGCCCTGAGACTGAGGATGCATCATTGTTCACATCTCTGAAGAGCGTTTTGCTGGAGAAATCTGAACAATATGCAAGAACATGATCGGGTGCAAAGCCTGTGACTTCTGTTCAACCATGACCATGGTTGCCACAGGAAAGAGAATTCCTAGTCTTGATTTCTCGTGTCATCCTCAGGTCTCTGGGTTCCTTGGGCATTTGTTAAGAATTTGAAATATCTCAAGAATCACGTTTAAGTTTATAAGCATCAATAATACTTCATTCCTTTTCTAATTTCCAGCATCGGGTATCTTCCCCAGGACTTCAGGCTTGTCCTGATGTCATTCACAGCCTCCACCAGTCAACACGTTCTTAGCATCTACCGTGTGCCCGACACCATGCTAGGCGTTAGGCAAACAAAAATAAAACACCGTCTTTGATTTTGTATGGGTTTGCAAGCCAATGAGATGAGGCAAATGCATAAACAAATATATCCGTGTGATAAGTGATTGTATATCTATACTCTCCCTGTTAACCAAGTCTTCTGGTCAGGTTTAGAACATGCCAGGACTCTCCAGTCTTAAAAAAAAAAAAAAAAAAAAAGAACAGAAAAAGAGAAACCCTTACCCTCCCCGCCGCCCCCCTGCAAGCTCCCCTTTCCTTCATATTCACAGCCATATTCCTCAAAACATTTGTCTACACCCACTGACTTCATGTATCACCTCCCAGGCAGCCTTCATCACAGTCCAATTTGGATTCAGGCCCATGTTTCCACCAAAACAGGTCTTCCAGGTCCTGAATAGCTGTGTCCTGCTGCATCTTAGGCTTGTTCGGCTCTCATCTTACTTGACTGTTGAGTGACAGCTGATGTTGTTGGCCACGCCCACCTGGAAGAGCTCTCTCCCCACTGTCAGTCAAAACCGTAGGCTCTTCTGTGGGATCCTTCTCCTCTGGCAGTCCATTCAATGCTGAGATTGTCCAAGGCACAGCTTAGACGTCTTCTCCCGCAGAGCCTCTCTCAGGAATCTCATTGTGCCCACACCTTCAGTTACCCTTGTGTTGCTCTCAGGCTCCCTTTAGCTCCACTTGGATGTCTTGAATGAACCTCGGTCTCAGGATGTCTCAGACTGATTTCATGATCTTCCTCTCAGCTGTCGTCCTCTCCTGATTTTCCTTGTCTCCACCTTTCATCCAGCTGTACGAGCCAGAAACCCAGGAATTATCCTTTTTCCTACCTTCTCCTCAACTCCTACGTTCCATCTGCCAGCCTTGGGGATGGATCTGTTGCACATTTTTAAACTATAATACACCCTAGGTCACCTTGAACATTTATCCTACGTGTTGTTTTAATTTTTATCACTGAGTCATGCCTGGATTATACTGGAGAGGCAGTACGCATAGTGGTTAGGAGTATGGGCTCCAAACAAATGTAGTTCAAATCCCAGCTCTGACACCTGCCTGCTGTGTGACTGTGGATAAATTACTTGGCTGCTCTGTGCCTCATTTTCCATATTTGCAAAAACGAGGGTAATAATCGTACCACCATGTAGGGCGATTGGGACTACTAATGAGAAAATCCAAGTAAAGTGCTTAGAACAATGCCTGTCCTATTGTAAGTCTTGTCCACTCACCTCATATTTCTTTGAAATTCGTCTTCTCCCCATCTGTGCTACCACCATCCAAGTTCATCTGCTCCCCATGCTGCAGCCAAAGTAATTGTTTCAAAACAAAACTATGCTAAAGTTCAGCATGTTTGAGAGGCTTGGAGTGGTTTGAAATGACCAGAACCTGGGGTGCCCGGGGGCGCAGGGGCAAGTGAAGAGATGTGAGAGGTAGGCCTCGTAACAGGTTTGTATGTTGGGCACAAAGTTTACATGTGGAAGCTGTGCTTTTGGCGGTGAGGAGCTGTTGAAGGATTTTAAGCAAAAGAGTGTCATCACATCGTTTACATTTTAGGAAAATGATGGAGGAGGCCATGTGGACACTAACTTGGGGAAGGGGCAGACCATAGCAGGAGTACTCAACCAGGAGAACGCTGCAGCGTCCAGCTGAGGCTCTCAGTTTCCCTCTAGTGATGGGAGTTTATTGTCAGGACGTTTGGGACTCCAGGATAAATTCAAACTCCTCAATCTAGCCCTAAGGTCTTCTTTCCTCCACAGTCATCCTCCCTCCCTTTTTCCCTTCCTTCCTTCCCTCCCTTCCTTCTGTCTTTTTATATACGTACACACTTACAAACACACACGCATACAAACAGGCCCATATCTACCCCCCGGGTACCCATTCTCG
Organism: Globicephala melas; assembly: GCF_963455315.2. Classification (NCBI taxonomy): domain Eukaryota; kingdom Metazoa; phylum Chordata; class Mammalia; order Artiodactyla; family Delphinidae; genus Globicephala; species Globicephala melas. Next base: position 69,936,078 of record NC_083317.1, on the reverse strand, counting down.
TCAAACTCTCCTTTTCAAATACTTCCCTTCCAAGCTGTGCACTCTATGTATTCATCCTCACAATTGAATGCATCCTGTTTTTTGCACCCAAAATGCCTTCTCTCCTCTACTATTCCATAACCTGTAGCTTAAGCCGGAGTCTGTACCAGGCTCTCCAGATTTCTCCTGCTCTGACCGAGAACAGCAAATGTCAGCGGTGGAGGAATGGTAGAGCTCACATAGTTACCGCCCTTACTTTACAGATAGGAAAATGGAGGCCAAGAGTGATTTAATGATCAGTGATTAAAAGAGCTAGCCTTGGGGATGGATCTGTTGCATATTTTTAAACTATAAAACACCCTGGGTCACCTTGAACATTTATCCTACGTGTTGTGTTAATTTTTATCACTTAGTCATGCCTAGATTATACTGGAGAGGCAGTACACATAGTGGTTAGGAATATGGGCTCCAGAGACAAACAAATGTGGTTCAAATCTCAGCCCTGACACCTGCCTGCTGTGTGACTTTGGATAAATTACTTGGCTGCTCTGTGCCTCATTTTCCATATTTGCAAAAACGAGGGTAATAATCGTACCACCATGTAGGGCGATTGGGACTACTAATGAGAAAATCCAAGTAAAGTGCTTAGAACAATGCCCGTCCTGTTGTAAGTGCTCCATCAAGTTTCTCTATTAAGAGATTTTAATGACTTGATTTCTCAGTGAAATTAGAAATTTCTTGAAACCATACATTTCTTTATTGCACATTTACAACGAATTCCCCCAATCCCATTAGGGAGACAAACCACCGTCCCTCTTTTATTGATGAAGAAAGCGGACTGCCGTCCAGAGCCAGCAAGTAGCTAGGTGAGGCTGCACGGTAGCTCCCGTCCAGAAGACGCGTCCCCAGCCGAGGGCTTCCAAGCAGTGACGAGGGTGAGACCGAGTTGGTCTGAGGAGACTCTGTGAGAGCTGCCTTCCGGGGTTGGTGATGAGCGAGGAGAGCTGTGCTGTCTTTGAGAGGAGCAGCCCTTAGTTGGCAAGTTCTCTCGTCAGTAACTCATCCTTGGCAAGAAGAGGCTGTGTTTACAGGCTCGGGAAGCCTGTGGTGAGAAGGACACAACCTTTCGAGAGTGACTTCTCTCTCGACCCTGGAGGTTTATTTAGTTTCTGCTGAGGTGCCCAGAGTCAGGCTAAGATCCCTCATGAGGGAACTGGGTAGAAGTCCTGTGCATTTCCAGAATCTCTGTTCTCTCCTTTTTCTGGCACCAAAGCCAGTGCATGGAAGGGAACACTGAGACAGTGGGAGGGGCGCGTTCCCACGGGGACCAGACCCGGGCACACTGAGAACACCCGGCCCGTGATGTAACCCTCACTTGCTCGTCAGCCAGGTACCAGAAAGAACGCCTCTTAGGAGGGATTTCCCCTTCCCAGTCCAAAGCCCCAACACAGAGGCCGGGCGCTCTGGAAGCATTGTGTGTGCGTTTGGCCACAGGTCAGCCCGCCCTTGGCTGTGGTTCCCCATGGAGCTTGTGTGAGTGCCCAGGACGTCTACGTTCACAGGCTCTCGGGGAGCAGCTCCCAACCCCAACCTGATGCTAAGGAGGGCGGGGCCGTGGGCCTCCTCTGGCTCAGCAGCGTCTTGGGACCCCTGACACAGACACCGGCGGCTGGAGGCACAGAAAGCTCTGGTTGGTCTTCCTGCCCTTTTTAAGACGGCTGTTAGAGAGTTCCAGGAGCGGGGCCAGGCTGTCACCCAGAGGTGTCCACGTCGCAGACAAGACCTGGCTTCCGAGGCAGGGAACTCACCCAAATGAGCAGAGGTTTTCCAGCCCACAGCGATTCCTTTTCTTTTTTCTCTTAACCACTTCCTGTTTACCCGCTGCCTGTCCTGAGAAGAGGGGAGAGAGGAGGGGAAGACGATGGGCAGACAGAGGGCTGTGGGAGGAGGGATGCTGGGGCTGTGGGAGGAGGGATGCTGGGGCTGTGGGAGGAGGAGGATGCTGGGGCTGTGGGAGGAGGAGGATGCTGGGGCTGTGGGAGGAGGATGCTGGGGCTGTGGGAGGAGGGGTGCTGGGGCTGCAGGAGGAGGATGCTGGGGCTGTGGGAGGAGGGGTGCTGGGGCTGCGGGAGGAGGATGCTGGGGCTGTGGGAGGAGGGGTGCCCGTGGGAGAGCTTGGGGGAGGCAGAAACTGAGAGTACCTACTTGTGTGAGAGAGGGATGCAGATAGTGGGATAGGGAGAGGGAGAGACAGGAGCAAGGGAGGTGCCGTTCCTGTCTGGGGGGCTGGGGAGCTGAGCGCAGCCCTGCCCTCCTCAGCCCTCTGCCAGCCTGAAAGGCCTCCTGGAGGCCGAAGGGAGTGGGCGGAAGCTGATCAGCAAGGGAGGTGCAGTGCATTCCTGAGCTGGATGGAAACTATTTTTGGACCAGCTGTGGAGAGACATTTGTACCCTGAGGGTCTGACGTCTCTGTGGTCATGACCCTTGCTCCTGACCGGGCCAGGATGGGGAGAAGACACCCACTTCTTGTTTCTGCCTCATCCCAGGCGGGCTCCTTCCTTCCTCCAGCCCCAGGGCCCTCACGCAGGTCCTCTGAGGTCACCCTAGGGCTGCCTTGGGCCTTTGCAGGCCGGAGTCCAGCTTGGGGCCGAGGGCCACATGGGCCGTGCCTCAGACATCTAGCTGTCCCGTTCCTGCTGAGGGCTGGAGTGCCCCCCGGCAGGGCCTCCGGTGCTGCTGGGTGTCGGCCTCCGTGCAAGGCTCTGGGGCCAAGGAGCAGCTTCACCAGGCCCTGGGTGTTCTCGCTTTGGGCTGGGCGTGGATTACGTAACCTTATGGGAGCTTTTAACCCTGGAAGGCTTGTTTTTTGTTTTTTTTAATTCGGCTGAGCTGCTCCGCTTGCAGCATCTTAGTTCCCTGACCAGGGACTGAACCCAGGCCCCAGCAGTGCAGGTGCTGAGTCCTAACACCTGGACTGCCAGGGAACTCCCTAATTCTGGAAGTCTTTGATTCAAGCTCGCAGAAATGATTCCCTCTCCCATTATCTACTCCAAGCTTCCGCTCCCCACACACTCCCATTATAACAGCGACAATGATGAAGCTAGCTAGCATTAACTGAGCACTTATTATATGCCAAACACTAAGCGCTTTATACAGGTTATGTGATTGAACTCATACAACAACCCTACGAGTGGGGACACCTTTAATAAGGCCCCATTTTAAAGTGAAGGAGCCGAGATGCAGCGGGGTTAAACATCATTTACTGCTGGTAAATAGATTCAGGAGGCCAACCCCGGGCTCTCGTGATTTCAGAAGCCACGTGTTAACCACCACACTCTACTGCCTCATTTTCCAAATGTTTCGTTGTATCCCTGCTGTTAGCCACCACCCATGTTCCATGGTAAACAGGCTCCCCTTCATCCTCCACCTCATGAAAGAACGCCCACGCCTCCTTTTCCTGAGGACGAGGGGCGCTGGCCGCCTCCCACCCCTGTCAGCCCGCCCCTCGCTCCTGCAGATCCTTGCCTTCTACCCCCTTGATCTTCCCCCCGTTTAGAGGTTGTGCCCTCCCACTGCATGATCCCCGACTTCTCAGCCCTTTCTCCAGGTCACGCCTGCACGGCCCTGTGACCGCGGTCCAGTGCGACGGCCTCCGAGCTCCTTGCTGAGCTGCAGGGGCGCAGGGGCGGTCCGGTCCTGTGCTGGCTGCCGTGGGTAGGGGCCTGATTTGCATTAACACCAGTATTTCTGATGACACTCCCACGAGGAAGGCATTGCCCTCATTGACAGATGAGGAAATGATCGTCAGGTTTAGGGACTTGCCCAAGGTGACACTTGAACGTGGTTCCAGCACAGCCGCCAGCCTTTCACGCAGCTGACTGGGGTTAGCCTGAGCTCCTCCGGCCACAGTCCTCACCCCCCAGCTACTCGCTCTCTCATTCTCTTTTTCTCTCTCTCTCGCCCCCCCACCTCACTAACCTCTTTCTGCTATGATCTCTTTGGGGTTTGTTCTTCCCTCGATCCCTCCACTTCCACCAAAATGTTCTCTCTTCTGTATCTTTCTCTTTGATCAGAAGGATGCTCGAATATCCCCTCTTCAAAATCCCCAGCCCCTTTCCCCGCCATCTCTTCCTTTCCCTGCACAGCCCGATTCCTTGTGGGAGTTGCCGCGCTCGCTGTGGCCACCTCCTCACCTCTCTGCCACTGGATCCTGCCCTCGCCGCCCCACCGCCCTGTAGGATTTGCCCTTCTTGACCTCTACAGAGCACTGGCGCTGGGGCTTCCTCACGTGCCCCCTCCCTCCTCTCTGGCAGCTCCTTCCCCGCCTGCTTCAGGGGCGTCCCTGCCTCTGAATAGCCAGTATTCTACTTGATCGGCTGGGGGTGGGGTGGGGGGGGCTGCGTCTTGGCCCATGGCCCACACAAGCACCGTTTTGCTGATGGAAAGCTGCTGAATTCTGTAGAGCTGAAATTCTGTATAAATAGACACATTGACAACTTCCTGTCCATTTAGCTATCAGTCATTCGAACAAAGGTACTAATAATAGCTTGCACATGTAGCAATTCACAGCTTACAAAGTGCTTTCACATGCCCTTCAGTATCCCTGTCTCTGTGTAATGAAAATATTTCTGTGTCCGCGCGGTATTAGACAGGCGTCATGAAGTTCAGCGCCCTTTGCCAGGGTGCCGGGGAAGCGTTATAAACGAGCTTTGTTTTGCTGCAGAGTCCTTGCTTCCGCCCTCTGGGTGCTGTTAGCCAGGATCATGTTCCCATTCCCCCTCCAGTTCTCCTGGTGATTGATGGGTTATTGAGCCTGGGGCCGGGACCGAATGACCCTTGTCATTTTAATAACATGTTCCTACTAGGGCATTAGGAGAGGCCAAGGGCTGACCAGAGGATGTGGACATCTCTGTACGTGCAGGTTGAGGGAAAGGCAGGTTGAGGCCCGAGTGCAGGGTCCGAGACCTTTGGATTAGGATAAGTTGTGACCAGATTTACGAAGTTTATGACACTCTATATGGGTCACGCTTCCTCAGGGAGACTTGGAAACTTTAAACCGACATGGCAAGCGGTTGTACCTTGTGTGCCGGCTCCCACCAGTCGGTAGAACCTCCTTAGAGGACAGTGTTGAGGAGGATTCTGAGGCCAAGCCCGGGCTCCCTGGCAGAGAATCCCCTGCTTAGACGGCACGGTCTGCGTGGGAGTGAAGGAGGATGAGGCATGCGTCACCTCTCTGCCATAGCTGCTTTCCATTGTCTTTGAGAGGCGGTGAACCACCTGACAGACAAACTGGGGCCATCACGGGAGTCCCCGAGGACAGCACTCCAGTGGCTTCAGCCATTTCACGGAGCGTGGCTTCTCTCCTAGTTTGACTTGCTGGGACCTTGCGTTGGACTTGGCAAATGTTTGAGGCCAAAACGCCACGTGGATAAGGACTTTCCGAGGTCCCCCGGCCCTCAGCGGCTCCCACCTGCTTGCCCACCCTCCTCCTGTGGGCCGGGGCGCTTCGTGCTCTCACTCACAGGTTCTTTGCACAGCATTTCTTTCTCGCCACGTCCATGCCTCTCACATGCTGTAGGAGGCTTTCAGGAACGGCTTAGGTCTCTGGCAGTGAGTCCCGTCCCTCTCCATGGAGCCGTGGTGACCTTGGGTGAGTTGCCAGCTCCCACTCTCTCCTGCCCTTGACTCCTAACTCTGTAATTGCACCCCAGATCTAGGGGTACCCTCAACTGCTTTGACTGTGGGCTGGGTTTTGGAGCTCTCAGGTCTTCGTGATGTCAGATGTACCCAAGGCAGCTGGGTTTACTTGCCAGTTAACCGTCATGGTGGGAAGTACAGAGCAGCTGGCACCTTTGCCATCTTCTCAGTGAGCAGCAGATCTTTTCACATTAGATGCCCAGTCACCATGGGGAGCAAGTTCTCCCTTCAACACATACACACACCCATACTTCACCCCAAACGAAATAATATACTACCTCCTCACCAAACCTTCGACACTTTGGAATGTTGTGCTAGGTTTTTATTTGGTTCATTTTATATTGCTGCCAAAAACAGAGAAGGAAGGGCAACAACACTCACCGTGTCAAACAAAGCAGTCTCTCTGGCCTGAGTAGTGTCTTTGCTGTTTGTAAATACGGCATCAGCCGTGCCTCTTACTTCCTCTATTTTTGCTTGACGGGATGGCATGATGTACAAGCCACTGGAGAGACCAGAGCTGTATTACAAACCACTCCTCAAGTGCACTGATAACTGCAACTCACTTTGAAATGCATTTAAAAAAATAGGGATGGATGGACGGACGGAGGGATGGACAGATGTGTGATGAAGCAGCCGGCTGCGTACTGATGGTGGAACGGGGGTGATGAGTGGATGGATGTTCTCTTACAGTCCTTCCAACTTGGCTGCAGGTTTGGAATTGTCATAATAAAATGTTGGGGGGAAAATCACCCTGACAGTGAACCATTTTAATTTAAAACAGCCTCTTGACCAATGTGGTCCTGAGGCCGAGAGTTAGGGAGTTGTGCAGATTGGATCCATTTCATTTGGGAAGACTTCCCGTGGGGGGTGGTTTCCTGCTTGCCAGGGCTGTTCGGGGATTGGTGCAGAGGAAGGGTGTGCAGGCCTCCCTCCCTCGGGTGAGTTGTGCTCTCTGCTGCCCTTTCCCTCCCATGCCCCTACCCCCCCCCCACCGTGTAACCCATGAGCAGGGGTGCAGCTCTCTCCTGTGGCCCGCACATCACACGCCAGCTTCCAGGCAGTTAAATTGTACTCCACAGCCTCCTCCTGGCTGGGGTCTGGCTTTCCTCACCTCTCCCAGAGGGCTGCCATGTGCCTCGGTGCTGGCTGTGAAGTGGGAGGGTGCTCTCGCCCAGCAAAGTATCTGCTGGGGCTCTGTATCCCCTGGGCTGCAGAGAGGCTGCCCCGCATGCACGGGAGGGAGGGGAGGTCTGGCGGCTCCAGATGGCCTCCCTGCCTCCTGCAGATTCTAGGCTAAACAAGCAGACAGGTTGGGGAGGGGGACAGGAAGGAAGTGGGGTGAAGAGGCTCTCTGGAGTTAGGTCCTGACGTGAATTGCGGGTCGCACTCATTGGTGGTCTTAGAAGGTGCTGAGGTCCAACTACAAGGATAACTGACTCAGGAGCGGGAATAAAATGCAAGGCGCCCCTGTCTGATGCCATCCCCTGCCTGCCTGGTCTCCTGCTAGTATGTCAGTGGGTTCTCAGCAAATACAAATTCTTGGTGCTATTAATATTAGCCTTAGCAAAATGGCATGAGAGAGGACAATATGCTGCAGTGATAGTATAAGGAAGATTTTTAAAAATTAAGTGCTATCTGTAGCACTGCTTTCTGCCTCTGTTAGCAAAAAATAGAGACTCCACTAACTGTCAGGCTCCTGGCCCCCTTGGAGGCTGGCGCTGTCCGTGCTTTTCGCTGTCCAGCATGCACACGCGCGTGCCTGGTGCGCACACTTACTCAGTCCTCTGAGCCCAGCAGCTCCCCTGCCCTTGATGCCTGCAGAACCGGGAGGGGATGCCCAGCTCCTCCTCCCTTGCAGGCTGTGGAAAGAGTTTCTCCTGCAAGCGGGGAGCGGGGGCCCCTCAGCTGGTTCTCATCTTGATTAGGGCCTGCTCTGTCCTCTTCTCCTGAGAGGCCACGGATCCTGGAGTTCAGACCGTAGGCCCTGGAGCCCCACTCCCCGGTTTGGGTCCCGGCTCTGCAGCCGCTAGCTGTCTGGCCGTCAGCGAGCTGCTTCCCCCTTCCGTGTGTCAGTTCCATCACTTGTGCGCGTGGGATGGTTGGAAGAATTCATCGAGTTCGTGCTGTAAAGCCTGACACGCGCGTAGCGAGTTCGGTGTTAGCCGCTGCCGTCCCCGTACCTGCTCGTGAGTCATCCGGCTCTGGCCCTCGGCTCCAAGGCCAGAGCAAGAATCAGCGTCTCACTGAGACTGAGGGGCAACAACTCTGTTGGTTTCCTTCGTGGCTGTGTTAGGGTACCACAGATTTAGCGACTGAAAACAACTCAGATGTGTTCTCTTTTCTGGAGGTTAGAGTCTGAAATCGTTTCCTCTGGCTGAAGTGGAGGTGGCAGCAGGGCCGCCCGCACTCCTCGCCCTGAGGGTCTGGGCGAGGACCCTTCCCTCGCCTTTTCCGTCTTGCAGGGCTGCGTTCCTTGCATTCCGGCCTCCTCGAGCTCTCCTCCTCCATCTGCAAAGGTGGCAGCGCAGGATCTTGCTTCTCCTGTCCGTTGCCACCTCCTTCTGTAGTCAGATCTCCCCGTGCCCCATATGGACCCTTGTGGTGGCACCTAGGGCCCCCCTGGATGATCCGGGAGAATCTCCCCCATCTTAAAATCCTTCACTTAATCACACTGCAGAGTCTCCTTTGCCATACGAGGTCACATTCACAGGTTCTGGGGCCATTAATCACGTAACACGGGAGACAGGAAGAAGCTCTCTGGTGTCCTGGGCCTGTGGCACGACTCGGCCAAGTTCTGGACCGACTTGGAACAGCACTCAGCCCAGCCAGGCCATACGCACTGCCCGGGCGCCCTGCTGTCACCCCGTGTCAGCACCAGGCCGTCTTTGTCTGCCCAGACGGCCTGCGAGGGCACAGTCGGCGTCTCATTCTGTTGGATCCCCAGTGTGCGGCACACGGCAGGCGCTGGGCGGTTGGTTGTGTGTCCGTGTAAGCAGGCAGGTGCTGATGTGCCGTGTGTGTACTTTAGGTCATGGCGACTGTCACTGCGGAGAATGCAAATGCCACGCAGGTTACATCGGGGACAACTGTAACTGCTCGACAGACATCAGTACGTGCCAGGCCAGGGATGGCCAGATCTGCAGTGACCGCGGGCACTGTGTCTGTGGGCAGTGCCAGTGCACGGAGCCAGGGGCCTTTGGGGAGACGTGTGAGAAGTGCCCGACCTGCCTGGATGCTTGCAGCACCAAGAGGTAAAGCGCCGCCCCTACACAGCCCTCCACACCCCCCCCCCCGCCCCACCCAACCCCAACGTCTCCCCCAGACCAGGCCTGTCATCCGGCCAGTCAGCCCTCAGGGCTGGCCAGCCTCTCACCCCCCATCTCCTGCATCTTCCCCACACAGACTTGCTGGGGATCGAAACTCTTACTAACATTAACTGGAATAGGGTCTTTGAAACACTGGTTGCATGGGGATTTTGTAAAAAAAAAAAAAAACGAAATCAAAACATAACAACAGCAACAAAAACTGTTACTCTGTTCCTAAACAAGTTTAGAAGTTATAGGATTACTGAGTTAAATGAAATTAAACTGATTTTAGTACCAAAATAGCATCTTCTTGAGCCTTTAGTGTGTCACTGAGTATTTTAAAAGGACATTCAGCATGCATCTTTCTTCCAAATGAATTTGGCCTTCTGCCCCATTAACATCTCCCAAACAATGTTTCACAGCCGCCCCCCCCCCCATATGGGAAATGCTGCTTTAAACAAAACATCATCAGAAGGTAAACTGGACAGGAGGGCACCCGACCTAGATAAGGCAAGCCAGGAACAAGCTACAGTGGCTCTGGCATTTTCCGCTCCATTTGTACAGATGATGGAGTGGGTCTCTGCGCTGCTGCTGAACGCAGATTGTCCAGGCGCGGGTTCCAGGCCTCCACTGACCCAGCCACGGGGTTACATTCCCCTGTTGACCTCCCCACGGCTCTGCCCTTCACACTCTGCCAGAGTGCGAATGAGACGGAATTAAATCAGGGAGTTATGCCAGCGGGAAAGCAAGAGTGACGGTTTCTCTTGAATTTTGCTAGAGAAACAGCTGCGCCATCAGCGTCCGTGTCCTAAGGGGCCAGGAGGGAGGGCACAGATAATCAGGAACAAATAATAATACGGACGTTGTTTCTCTTTGGCTGGGAAACGCAACTGTGCAGTTTTTTTTGGCAGATTTCCCTTCCAAACCCCTGGCTCGGGCTCCTAATGAGACGAGTTCATGCTCCCTGAGCAGCGTGGCTGCCGGTCAGTCTGCTCTCAGAAACGTTCTGGGTGGCAGAACCCCTGGCTGGATGTTTGCCACAAATAATCCAGGCGTGGGTAATTGAAAGCTGGCTGCAGATGGAGAGACAAGATAGACAGGGCCAGATTTTATTCTGCGTAATTAGAGGGAAGCCAGGCAGAGTAAGCGAGAAGAAACACAGATCTACCTTAGACCTGCTGAGAGCAGGGAAACAACAGAAATCCAAATAGAAACATCCCAGGGGAAGGAGGAGGTTAGGATCCTGGATCTGGAGCCCAAATAGCTGTGGCTATCTGAGCCTGGAATCATGGCCATTATCAACATTGAATGCCTGAGGGAGGTGCCCTACCCCCAGCTCTCCCACCAGCAGAACCCTTTTGAGTATGGGCTCCCAGACCTTGGGGCATATGAGGTTGATGGGGGTTGGTGCCAAGCTAGGACAATACACATGGAACCAATAAAGGCAGATCAAGCCTGTTTCTTTCCTTCTTCCGGAGCAGCAGGGCACTATCGGGTTGGCTTAGGTCAGTTAAAAGGCCTCTTGGGAAGACCACCTTCGCTTTAAATGTTTAAAGCATTCATTGCCAAGAAGACGTAGACTTGGTGATGTGTTATCCATTAAGCAATATCAAAGGAGCAAGGAGAGCAAAGAGATGCCGTAGGGGAACCTCACTCATCCTTCCTTGTCTCCGGGCCACACTGACACAGTCTCTTTCACAGCCTAGTTGTCACTTTGTTTTTTTTTTAAACAAAGTACCTTTGATAGTGCCTTACTTCAGGCTGTTTTTCTACTTGCTGCTTTGCTGAGAGCCAACAGGTTTTGAATGCCTATGTCCTTTTTTTTCTGGGGTTTCAGAGCAGTCAATCTCCACTTTCTAGAACTAACCGAACACGCTCTTCACCTTGGGTGAGTTCCTATTCAGTTTCAGCCGATTGCAATTAACAGTCTCGCTGAGCAAAGTCTGTCTCAGCAACTTGTTTGTTTCAAGGCCAGACATTTTAATACGTGACTACAGTAGATCACAAGATTCAATCCAGTATGCGGAGCACACAGGTTAAACTCATCTGTCCACGTGGATGATTAGGGAATGTTCTCTGGCAGCGGCCCTGTGGTTTCATGACAACAGGGCATGCAGATGGAGGGCTCAGTGAATCCTAGCGGAGACCGGAAGCAGCCGCCTTTCTTTGCAGTGTGTTAATCCACGGGTGGAGGAGGGGCAGTGGCGTCAGCGTGAATGACTGGCGCTGGAGCCACGCCTTCCTGGCGCCCAGCCAAGTCTCAGTTGCCTGCCCGCTGGGGCTCTGGCCTCCGGAGAGGTGCAAACATTACCTACTTGTTTAACTTCAGAATGTTTCCATGAAGTCATTACCAGGAGAGTGGGATTCTGTGGCCAATCCGAGGATAGGTGGATTCTTAAGCATATTAGGACCCTGGTAAGAAAGTCTTCCCTGCTTTCCCTCCACAGTCTACTCACTCGCCCATTCCTCCTCGATGTTCAGACAGTGGAGTAAGGACTCAGGGAGAAACTTGACAGAGAGGCAGGTGCCTGGGTGCTGGAACATGCTGTCACTGATTCCTCACTTCCCTCACCTGTAAAATAGGGCGACTTAATGAAACGCTCCCAGCTCCCTTCAGGCCACAGTTTCTGCCCTGGAAACGTAGTGACTGGTCTCTCCATCCCACGGAACTTTTAAATGATACTAATAAAGGCAATGCATTGTGATGGTACAACCCTCCATATCTTTGCCAGGGAGATTTCCAGACACGCAGCCCCTTCGGTCCCCACAGGCCTGTGGGGTAGGTTGGGCTGCTGTCCCCCCATGTGGCTGAGGCTCCCCTGCCCTCGGGTGCCAGGGCACAGCGGCAGGGAGGCAGTGGCCCCCCCCAGCACACTTGGCTCTGGAGTCCTCACCCCATTTCCTGGGAAACCTCTCCTTTGGGGTCTCTCACCATCCTTGCCGGCCACCGAGCACCATCACTTCAGAAAGTTCCTGCACGTTCCCCATCAGCTGGCTGTTTTGTTCCAACCCACTTCTCCCTGGAGTTGAGTTCTCAGCATCTCATCTATGCTCCCCCATCCCCCAGTCCCCCATAGAGGTCAGAGACCCTCTCTCCCCTCCACAACAAGCCTTATGGACCCTTAGAGCTTAGCTCCCCTGCCAGGTGGGCTCTGTGTGGGAGCAGGAAGGGGGCAAGGGCCTGAGAGTCTCCAGGACGGTGGTTCTCAGCCCTCACCTTTACTCAGAATCCCCAAGAGCCCAGGTCCAGCCCCAGAGGTTCGGATTCCATGGGTGTGGTTGGGCCCAGGCAGTGGTGTTTTGTCTTGAAAGCCCACCCAGAGAGTTTAATGTGCTGAGAGCCCTGCCTGGGTGATGGTCTCCTGGTGGGGATCCTGGGAATTGGGGCCATGGGAGGGTGAGGACCCCTCTTCGAGGCCAGGAACACTTCTTTATCTTCAGAAACTTCTTGTTTGGGGCAGGCTCCTCAGTGAGGCACTGGGTGCACCGGAGTGCAGGTGGATTTGCCTCCTGGGGTCAGAATTGGAAAGGTTTCCAACCTGCAACTTGACATGTGTGCCAGACATGCTTCTAAACCCACATGTGTTCCTCCAAGAACCCTTGGGCTTCCCTGCATGATAGCAGCAAGAAGGACAGAGAAGAAATGTTCCTTGAGGCCAAACATCGGAACATGGGCGAAGTTAAAGCCTTCAGGGGCTTGCAGGAGGGCGGGGACCCTGCACCCTTGGGACATGCACTCAGTTACATGTGTGGAGTTACTACCCAGCATCTAACACCCACATTTCTTGCCTCTTTTCCAAAGAGACTGTGTTGAGTGCTTGCTGCTTCACTCAGGGAGCTCAGCTGACAACCAGACCTGCCAGAACCTGTGCAAGGATGAGGTGATCACACGGGTGGACACCATCGGTGAGTGTGGGGAGCGGCCCCGGGCAGCCGGCCCCTTCTGGATCTTGGCAGACGTGTAGAGACTTTCTCCCTCGTGGGGACGATCTTCAGGGCTGCCTGGCAGACAGGAGGGTAGTTTTAACCTTGACTTAGGAAGCAACCTCAGTGTCCTTTGGCTAGTCCTGGCTGGCTCCCCAAGAGGACTTGGAGTACCTGTGTTAGGTCATAGGTTCTGGGCTCTCCAGGGTGTAAGACCTTCCTGTTCTTAAGTTTCTGTCCCATCCCTGAAGCCTAGTCCCTTCCTACATCTTCTCCCAGGCTTCCTGAGAAGTTGGTATATTAGTTAGAATAAGTACTGTTAGCTGCTACAACAAACAAACCCCAAACCTCAATGACTTAACAAAATAAAAGTCAGTTTGTCACTCACTCGAAGTCCAGTGAAGATGTTCTTGGTTGACAAGGCCTCTCTGTGCTCCTTCAGGAGCCCAGGCACCCTCTAGATTGTGTTTCCACCCTCCCCCGGGTCCTCAGAATTCTCTCCATTGAATCTGCAAATGGGGAAAGATCATGGGGGAGGTTTACATGGGTGGGGCCTGGAAGTGGTGCACACGACATCCCCCCAACCCAGAGCTCAGTCATCCAGCCACGTTTACTGCAAGGATGGCGGGAAGTTTCGTGCAGCTGTGCCCAGGAAGCTGGGAAACCATGTTTGGTGACCAGCTAGCCAGTCTCTGTTTGGCCTCAGCCCAGCGCAGTTCTCGCGGTGCTCTGCCCGCGTTAGACGAGGCAGAGCTCACATTCTGTGCGAATGAACCCAGGGTGGAGTGCTACCCTGGCTCTTCCTCATTCCTACAGGTCTCCCCACTCCTTTTTCCTGCCTCCCTGATCTTGAGTGATGCTCTGGCCGAATCATGGCTCCTGAGGCTGCCGAGTCATGTATTCCGCCAACACATATTCATTGAGCACCTACTGTGTGCCAGGGCTGTACCACAGCAGGGAGCCCCTGCCCCTGCCTCCCCGAATCCGGCCTCTCATGCCCGTTTTCCTGCCCTGCTTCTGTCTTGTGACTTGAGGTCTGGCTCACAGCAAGTTCTGCCTGCAGACCTGGGGCCGTTGCCCCCTGACTGGGCACCCACAGAAAGATGGCGATGCCCCCCCCCGGCCCACTGACTACTTACTCGCTCTGGAGCAAATACAGCTGTTCACGCATAGCTGCCTCTCCCTCTGCCCCTTTGTCATGAACCAGTTGCTTCACAGAGAAGGTTTCTGTCGCGTTCACCAGTTATCCTTTTCCTTCCTTCCCCCAGGCTTTCTCATACCCATGCTCGCTCACACTCACCCAGACCAGGCTTAGGACTGGGGGCCGAGAGCAAAAGCCCAGGCCTCCGTGTCTGATAACCACTCAGAATTGTCTGGTTCTAGGTGGAGCAACAGGGTTACAACGGGCAGAGCTAGAAAGCATTTCGTGTCACAAAATTGCCCACAGTTGTCACTCAGGACCAGTGGGTCATTCCCTTACCACCCGCCTCTCTCTTGCTTCACACCCTTCCCGCTTCCTTTCCACCCTGGAAATCAGTCTAATCCTGTCCCAGGGGAGGCTGGGAATGCAGACAGTGCCTGGGGGGGCGGAGCTGGGGGGAGTGGGGTTGGCGATACCTTCCCCTCAGGTAACAGCCGCGTGGGGATGGCAGGTGCTGAGGCAGCTTGAGGAAGGGGGCTTCTCACTACGGGGAGCGAGGCCAGCGGTGCGCACCGTGGGTGGGAGGTGCAGTCTCTCATCCACCCACCCTCCTTGCCGCGTGGGTCTTTTTGGTTTCTCCTCTCAGGCAAGCGCCGCTGCCTCCTGGCCTCTGCAGCCGGCTCTCAGCCAGGTAGACTCAAGCCTGAACTCTCAGGCCTCCGCGGACAGCAGGATGGGCCTTTTCTTTACCCAATTCCGTTGCCCAGTCCCGCCCCAGCAGTAGTGCCCCCTCTCCTTTCACCCCAGTGAGCCTGCGGAGGCCTGCCTCGCATGGAAGGGAATTCGTGTCCCCGGCGCAGCCTAACTTAGCGCTGGGCCTGCGTTCTTGATGTGAGAAATTCATTTTTAAGGTCCAGCCTTCCCTTTAAGCCTCTCTGCGCCCCCTTTTCTCCTTTGCGGGGTCCCGGCTCCTCACCCGTCCCTTAGCCGCTCTGCATCACTCAGAGACACACTCAGGACGTTTCTGCTTGGTTTTCTTCCAGTGAAAGATGACCAGGAGGCTGTGCTTTGTTTCTACAAAACTGCCAAGGATTGTGTGATGATGTTCACGTACGCAGAGCTCCCCAGTGGGAAGTCCAACTTGACAGTCCTCAGGGAGCCAGGTGGGTGAGGGCCACTTCCGTCTGCTCCCCCTGGGGGCTCGGTTTCTGATGCATTACCCGTTCTCTCCTCACCATCCTTTCCAAACTCCAGAGAGAGGAGGGATACAGTCCCATATAAAGATCAAGATCTCAGGTCGCCTCTACCTGACTGCTAGAGTTTAGAAGAAAGATGGTTGTATATCTTGGGGACCCATCACGGGGCCGGAGCTTGGGGGGGGGGCATGACTTGGGGGAATGGGAGTTATAGGAGGATAGTGCCCTGCCCTGGGGGAGTGTCTCATCTTGAAGGAGGGGACACGGGGGTGACAGTAAGCTCAGAACACACTTAGCCTACATGGCTAATGGTGGTGCGAGCATGCAGGGCAGGTCTGGACCATCAAGGCTGGGCGTCAGGAAGCATCTGGGTACACACAGCCCTAGCCAGGCTGCCGCTTCCCGGAGTGGAGTCCTAGAAGGGCAGATGGAGCGCTGGGTTGACATTCCTGCAGGTGCCATGCCTCGCTCCCTGGGCCCCTGAGGACGGCACGCTCTCATCTAACAGGGGCAATTCTTCCCCACGCTCTGGGCCCGGGGACCAATGGCCCTTTTCCTTGGGGTAATGAGGGTTTCTAGTATGACCCCTTTCATTCTTCTCTGGTGGAGGTGGCCGGGGCAGAGATGGGTGGTGCAGAAAAAGATCTGCTCTGTTCCTTTCAAAACATTGCAAACTGTTTTTCCAAATGGGGCTAGACCACATAATGTGCCTTCCCTAGGCCAGAGGCAGAGGGAAGGATTGTGGTCCTAGCCCAGGATGCACGCCTGTAAGAATGAGGCTCTGTTTCCAAGCGCTGTCTTTGCGGTTCTTTGAAAATAAGCACATTTGCTCCAAAGGCTCCACACTAAGGGCTTACAAGTGTTGGCTGGCCCCCAGCCCAGCCCTGTGGAAGCGGCTTCATGAAACCTCCTGCCGCCCAGTCTACTCCTGAAACTATTTACGTGAAAGCTGAGACCTGGTCCAGCGTCCTGCACGGGAGGTGGGGCCGGGCTGGGGCGTGGGTGCTTCGCGTTGGGGAGATGCAGCCGTACACACAGCGTGTGGGAGAAAGTGGAGCCGCCACCAAGGTTCTCCTAGACTTTGCCATTGACTTACTGTGTGGCCTTGGAACAGTGACCAGTTCTCTTTGAATCTTCCACTTTATGTGCATTGGAGAAACCTGCCTGCCACCCAGGTCTCTCAGAAGCAGTGTGGGGATCTCAGAGAATCCAGGGAAGGCCTCTGGGGAGAGCTGACGGGCCTAAGGGCGGGGGGTGGGGGCACGGTGATGGCGGTAGCTTTGCTCATCGTGCCCTGGTCCCCTCCAGAGTGTGGAACTGCCCCCAATGCCATGACCATCCTCCTGGCCGTGGTCGGCAGCATCATCCTGATTGGGCTTGCGCTCCTGGCCATCTGGAAGCTGCTTGTCACCATCCACGACCGGAGAGAGTTTGCGAAGTTCCAGAGTGAGCGATCCAGGGCCCGCTACGAAATGGTAAGCCAGGGGAAGTTGGAAGGAGAAAAAATGTCAAGCTTAGCAGTCCAGCTGAGGGCAAGCAGAGGCCCACTAACGTCTTTGGGATTCAGAACAAAGAAGCGAGGACTTTCCCGGTGGTGCAGCGGTTAAGACTCTGCGCTTCCACTGCAGGGGGCTTGGGTTCGATCCCTGGTCGGGGAACTAAGATCCCACACGCTGCGCAGTGCAGCCAAAAAATTAAAAAGAACAAAACAAAAAACACGAAGAGGCGAAACCTGAGAGGCAGCGTGTGCCCAGTTCTGGACGCCCTGCACGGAGCCCCGCAGCAGGCCCCGGTCGGGAGGCTCACCGGCGGAGGCGCTCGCCACAGCCTGAGCAGGGAGGCCGTGTCCAGCGGTCCAGGAGAGGGTCCCACGTGCTCACAGTCTATCGCAGTGTCCGTGTGTGTCTTATCTCCCCAAGCAGACTGCACGTTCCTGAAGGACTGAGCAAGTGGGAGCACCCCCTGAATCCCCAGTGAGTGTGTTAAACCTGCAAGGGACTTCAGAGACCATCTAACAGACACGGCCGCTCGTTTCAGAGATGGAGAGAGAAGCTCAGGGAGGGGCGGGACCGTCCCAGGCCGGCTTAGAGGAGCCAGTCTTGAAGCAAAAGGCCGTTGCCTTCACCCGCGGGCGGGGCCCACTGCCTTCCTGGGTGACTGACCCTAGAAGGGCCTCCAACCCTGTGTGTGTGCGAATAAACGAATGAACTAACACACGTCCTCTTACCTCCCGTGTTCTCTAGGCTTCAAACCCTCTGTACAGAAAGCCCATCTCCACGCACACCGTGGATTTCACCTTCAACAAGTTCAACAAATCCTACAATGGCACAGTGGACTGATGGCTCCTTCCCCTCAGAGGGCTGGAGGGGCAAGCGGTCACGCCGGAGACGGACACGCTTTGGACAGCTGCTCGGCTTGAGCACGGTTCCCTGCACGGCCAAGCGCAGAGACCTTCCGGTGAGCCTGGGCGAGGAGCCCGCACAGGAAGGTGCCTGGCCGTACCCCCTGGCCACCCCTCCAAGCCCGGCGACAGCGCTCTAGGCTTCCCTCAGCACGTCCAGCTTGTCCCAATGAACTGCTGAGATGCAGGCTGTGTCTCCCTTCCGGGAGGGCTGGGCCTCCAGGCTGGCCGGATGAGAAGGCTCTCGGGAGTGTCAGAGTGAGTAGAACCCACACAGTCTGGCTTCGCCCCCGTTGATCATCTTTAAATGAACTAAAGTGACCGTGCATCTCTGGTATAGTTCCGACTCCTGAGAATGACCTCCCTGGTGTCTCTGCCTTGCACATGGCTGTTGGTGATGGGATTACTGAGACGCCTGTTGAAGGCACGTAGTTTGCAGATGTCAACTTTCTTCCCCTGTCTGTGTGTGTTTAGTACTTTTGTAACAAAAAGGAAAGATTTTTTTGGGATTGAAAGTAAAGATTAAAACCAAAAGATTTTGTCTTTGCCTGACACTCTTTACGACTTGCACGTTCCTTTCTGAAGGGGATGGTGCCCCAGTGGGGATTGAAATGGCTGAGTACTCACTCAGGGGACGCCACACAAGCCAGTCCAATGCTCCGGACCAGGGCTCATCACACGGGGCTCTGTGCGGTACCCAGGGCGTTAGCAGGGGTGGCCCTAGGTAAGCAGGTGTCTCTGGAGCCTCTGAGCTTTTACTTAAAGAAAAAGTTGAGGCTAGAAACGGTGAAGACCACCCCTCTGGCCTCCCTGCCCTGTTCCCAGGTGCTAAGGCTGGAAATAGATTGTGCAGATGAAGAAGGGTCAAGCTGTGGCTTCCACACACAGTCCCTTCTTGCACATGTTTATTGACAACAGTTTCCTTCCAGTGCCCTCCCCAGCCGAAGTCCTGTGCCCCAAAGCACAAAACCCATTTCAGCTGTCCTTCCCCGCAGGGCCCTTAAGTCCCCTCTGTTCTCGTATCTGAGTCAAAAGTTATCTGGGAATAGGAATCCCTCGTTTGTAGAAGAGGAAACAGATTGCTAGAGAGGGGCAGTGGCTTTCCCACGTGTCACAAGGCTAACTGATGACAAGCTGGTACAAAGAGCCAGGGCTCAGGTGCAGCGCCGGCCTCCTGCTACCTGCTCCTTTCTGTAAAGTCTCTTTCACTAATCACTTTGCTGCTGCTGGCATCACTTCAAGGCTATTGGGCTTTCATCCCAGATTCATCTGTTCGCAGCTTGGACCAACTTCCCTTTGCTTCATTTTGGCAAGCACTAAGACAAATGCCTGTCAGTAAACAGACTATTTATTACCTGCGGCAAATATGAACAGATTCTGTGTTTCCTTTGTCCTGTGTAATTAGGATGAAACAGAGACCTTGCGACCTGGTGAAGCTGCCTTAAATCCTTTTTGGAATAAAGCCAAGTGTAGGTAAATATACAAAATAGACACGTGGCGGTTTTGAGACTTTTCTAAACTGAGAAAAATATGATTTCGGAAGAAACTTTGGGTTTCTCTTTTGTTTGATTGCGGCTTTCCTGGTGACACATCATTTACTTGCTCGAAGTCTCATTTTCCATCAGGCAGCTCTGTAAGGGCACAGCGTTCTTGAGCTACAGACAGAAAGGATGAGTTGCTCCAGGCTTCCCCCGGATGTGGAAGTTAGGGCTGTTTCCTCGGTGACACCAGATGGCTGTTGATGGAGCTGTCGCTGACAGTGCCCTGCTGCCCCCTGCTGGAATCTCTGGGAACAGCTGTTCGGAGACCTGACTCCTGAGATTCTGACCCAGGGTGTGGTTCCCTTACTTCTTTCCTCTGGTGATTTGGCCATGCCCTCACCGCCCCCCCCCGCCGCCACCCCGTTAACACAGGTAACAGAGCAGGTGGGTTGCAAAGCTCTCTCAAACCGAGGGCTGATAGGCATTTTCTTTCGTTGCTGGGCTGTGGAAGCACACAGGTGGGAGTGACCTCCTCGTTGTGTGGCCGCAGGGACCCCTACAAGGAGCACCTGGTGGTCTCTGGAAAATTCTTTACTCGTATCTGTTTGGAAAGATGATCAGTAATGCGCTTGTTTGTTGGAAAGGAAGAGTGGGGAGGGACTATTTACCTTTAAAATCAATCTATGTTGATTTAATACAGATTTCCAAATGGTACTTATTTTTATTGATTTTAACAGTTTACTTTTCTAATGCAAAAGTACATGGAAAAGATGGAAAATAAAGAGGTCATAAAGAAATAAAAACACAGAGGTAACGACTCTTGCCCTTTTTGGGGACTACGTCTTGGTCTTTTTTTTCTGTGCATATGTGTGTAATTTTAACCAAATCAGGATTATGCTGTCACTCTTTTTTTTTTTTTTTTTTTTTTCCGGTACGTGGGCCTCTCACTGTTGTGGCCTCTCCCGTTGCGGAGCACAGGCTCCAGACACGCAGGCTCAGCGGCCACGGCTCACGGGCCCAGCCGCTCCACGGCACATGGGATCTTCCCGGACCGGGGCACGAACCCGTGTCCCCTGCATCAGCAGGCGGACTCTCAACCACTGCGTCACCAGGGAACCCCTATGCTGTCACTCTTTTAAAGAGAACTGGGGATTCTCATTCCACTTGGTTGACTAGTAATTAGACAAACTAAAGTAACTAACAGCTGCCTCTTCTCGGAAGACGTGTTTTTTTAATTTGCTTAATTAGGATCAAAGCTGGAGTTGATTATCATGAAACTCTTGGGATGAATTTCAGGTAACAGCAAACAGATGGGAAGATCAGAGGGGAGGAGAGAAGGGCCTTTTCTCTGTTCACGTGACATCTCTTAACTGAAAAGCTCCTCCCTCACTGGAGGGCTCTCGGCAGGCGTGCGGGGCTCCTGTTGCTTCTGAGCAGGGTAGCCTGGTGGACTCGGCTTCTGCAGCCCTTTTGCGCCTGGCTGGGACTGGGCAGTGGAGCAGAGGAGGAGGGCAGCAGCACGGAGGAAACTCAGGAGGAGGTAAGAGCCTCTGAGGCATCCCTTGCAGACGTGTGGGACCCGCTTGGGAGCTTGTCCATCTGTGGCTGTCAGCGTGCCTGCGAATGTGGCGCCCGTCCCTCTCGTCCTGGTGGGGGGCTGACGAGGCTTGGCTAGGTCTCTCCCTCCCCCCAGCTTCTGTCCTCAGCCAGCTGAGGGGTTGCAGACTTCTCAGGCAGGACGGGGTGCCGTTCTGACCCTCGGGAGAGGATGCAAGTGGAGGCAGGAGAATGAGAGAGACGTTTGAGCAGGTGGTGGTGCTGGGAAGGGAGAGCTCGTTCTTCTCAGCCCGCATGGCTCCTTCTGCCGGTCTTGCAGCTTTGCGAGGGATGGTCACTGCCCGGCCGGCCCCGGCCGACAGCCGCCTCCAGGATGGGTTGGGATGTATCACAGTGAGATAGACGGTCTTCGTATCCAGCTGGTTTCTCCGGAGTTCAGTGCTGGGACGTCCGATGCCTCCTTTTGTCGTAGCATGGGACTTGTATAATCTGGCCTGTTTGGGTGTCTTGATTGTCAGGAGGCTGGGAACTAAACGCCAGGAAATGGAACCTACCTCCAGTTCTTACTGGGATCCCCATCCTCTCCACTGAATCCCGCCACCGCCGCTGACCCTCATCCTCGCCCTACCTCCTCCTCCACACACGCTTTCTGATCCTTCTGACGAATGTTCTGCTGCATAGTGTCTTCATTTTAAGTGGCCTCAAATTCTTGCAAAAAGGCCAGCTCTAAACTGTAAGTAACCATAGGGTCACGCGCCGAGGTGGTGACCTTCTAGGATAGGAGTTCTTAACCACTTTGTGTCGGTGACACTCTCAGCGTTCTAGTGAACGCTACAGACCCCTTGTCAGAATAATGCTAATACGTGTGTAAACAGGGAACATCTTGCAAGGCCTGGGCCTATTAGGGCAGCTGGTTACCATTTACCATCTTAGTTTGACTTCAGAAACCCCCTGGAAGGCTCGCCAATTACAGCTTCATTGGTCCTACCTGCACAGACTATCAAACGCCTGAGACAAAAGCAGCCTCTCTCCGTTTGACCCTCACGGTAGGCCCACATGGTATTCAGGGAAGGTATTTCCCCATCTTATAAGGAGGAAATTGAGATCAGTTCCCCCCTTGGAGAGAAGGTTGGCAAGTGAGACCCCAGCTCAGGGATCCCTACTCTAGTTCCACGCTCTTTCCTCTGTGTTGCACCCTCTGGGAAAAGCAAGACTGTTGTTTCTTATCTCAGAACTCTGCGGTATGACTAGAGAGTCATCTGAATGCAGATGGAGAGATTATAAAACGTCTCTTTCCCTCCTCCTTCCTTGCATCTTTTTCTCTTGTCCTCACCTTATGAGCAGTCTCTGGTATATGCGTGGTGACCGCAAATCCAGGTACAGTTCAAGGAACTTTTCTATTTAAAAACTGAGGGGGAAAAACGACGGAAGATGACAACTGACACACATTTCATGATTCCTGGCATAAAAGTTCAACACTTTAAAGACTCTCTTCCATGAGGTGACCATGGGTTGGTGCGGGCACTGGTTTGTGGTTCATTTCCCTGCTGGTCCTGCCAGCCCTGCGGGAACGGAATATTTGTATGAGTGGTTGTATGTGATGGTTGGCATTCACATCGTGGCCTGTGACCATAAAACAATATTTTAAAACCTACACTGAACAGAACCCACCACAACTGAGGGTTGTGGGTTGCACCCATGGGAGGGTCCCACGTGGGTGGGAGGGGAGAGCTGGGCAGAGGCCCCAGGAGAGACGGGGAGGCCAGGGCTGCCTTGCTCTCTGCCTGTCGAGCTGTCCCTGAGGGCTCATTCCTGCTCAAGCCTCAGGGACTGTAGGCTTGACCTGAGTTGGGAGACGTCCCCTATCGCATGGACCTGGAGTTTAAAAGGCGAAGAAGGCAACAGGAGGGAGGAAGAGGGGATGCTACAGCCCAAGAGTAGACCACGGGGGTTTGGGGAAGTCTGAGGGCAGCAAGGTGGCAGGGGTGAGGGCGGAAGAGAAGAGCATAAGCGGGGGAAGGAGATCGGAGACTGGTGAGGGCGTTTTCCCCTGAGCAAATTCTATGAGGCGAATAAGACTCTTCAGGCCATCATTCAGGTGTGCAAAAAACATTATTATTATTATTTTTACATCTTTACTGGTGTATAATTGCTTTACAATGGTGTGTTAGTTTCTGCTTTATAACAAAATGAATCAATTATACATATACATATGTTCCCATATCTCTTCCCTCTTGCGTCTCCCTCCCTCCCACCCTCCCTATCCCACCCCTCCAGGCGGTCACAAAGCACCGAGCTGATCTCCCTGTGCTATGCGGCTGCTTCCCACTAGCTATCTACCTTACGTTTGGTAGTGTATATATGTCCATGCCTCTCTCTCGCTTTGTCACAGCTTACCCTTCCCCCTCCCCATATCCTCAAGTCCATCTCTAGTAGGTCTGTGTCTTTATTCCTGTCTTACCCCTAGGTGCTTCATGACATTTTTTTTTTCTTAAATTCCATATATATGTGTTAGCATACGGTATTTGTCTTTCTCTTTCTGACTTACTTTACTCTGTATGACAGACTCAAGGTCTCTCCACCTCATTACAAATAGCTCAATTTCGTTTCTTTTTATGGCTGAGTAATATTCCATTGTATATATGTGCCACATCTTCTTTATCCATTCATCCGATGACGGACACTTAGGTTGTTTCCATCTCCGGGCTATTGTAAATAGAGCTGCAATGAACATTTTGGTACGTGACTCTTTTTGAATTATGGTTTTCTCAGGGTATATGCCCAGTAGTGGGATTGCTGGGTCATATGGTAGTTCTATTTGTAGTTTTTTAAGGAACCTCCATACTGTTCTCCATAGTGGCTGTACCAATTCACTATTATTTTTTTTTAACATCACCATCTCTATTCAAGTGATGACAGAAAACAGTTACTAGGTAAAGAGGGACAGTGTCTTGTTAATCACAGTCGTTTCAGGGTCCCCTGTGCCCCACGCTGCAGGCTAAGTGCAGCAGCATGACATTGGAGGCAGGCCCACAGAGCTGCCTGTGCACACGGCACCTGCTCAGACGTCACTGTCCTCATCAGGACCACTTCCTGCTGAAATGTCCCTACACGGTGGCGGGGGAGCCTTCAGGCCCACCAGATGTGTTTCTCAGCTAACTCCCATGCCCTTTTCAGGGAAATGCGGCTTCTCCCTCATGTTATATGGAGCCACAGAAGCTCAGGCTGCCTCAGGCTCTGCCTCAGCCACACGTGGCCTCCAAGTCCACTGCCACGCTCCGTGCTGGGGTGGGTCTTCTGGCATCACTGCTCTCCCGGGCCCCTCCTAGAAAAGCGAGGCCCGGAGCTCCTCTGCTGTCTGTGCCTCTTTTTTCCTCCCTCCCACCCTCCCTGCCTGGGGTGGGGATTCCATATCACAGCCCACCCCAGGATCTGACTGTGTCCACCCCTCCACCTTCTGTTCCTCTCCCCAGGCCAGAGGAACACTCCTCCCCTGTTCCCTTGGTGGGAAGGAGAGAGGCAAACATTCTTTCAAACCAGTCCTTAATGCCAAGACCTTGAACTTGAAAAGTTAAAAAATATTCTAATTGTTTTGTTTCTCTTTGTATTTCCATTGTGGCATCCCTCTCCTGAGGCACAAAGGCCAAGTGTGGGCTTGGAAGGGCTATGGAGAAAACAGATTGCAGAGGAAAAAAAAACAAAATCACTTGATAATTCATTCAAAGCCAGATTACAAACTTTAAAGGTCCTAGGATCTAAAAAAAGATATAGCATCCTGTGTCCTAGAATGCAAAATAAAACAGCATTTAGGGCTTCCCTGGTGGCGCAGTGGTTGAGAGTCCACCTGCCGATACAGGGGACACGGGTTCGTGCCCTGGTCCGGGAAGATCCCACATGCCGTGGAGCGGCTGGGCCCGTGAGCCATGGCCGCTGAGCCTGCGCGTCCGGAGCCTGTGCTCCGCAACGGGAGAGGCCACAACAGTGAGAGGCCCGCATACTGCAAAAAACAAAAAACAGCATTTAATAAAGACAGCATTAACTATAAAATAAAGAACCCTAAGGAGTCCTGATTCCCATCCCCCTCTTTTAAAAAAATACCAGATTCCTCCAAAAAACATGTTTTGGTATCCCTGCCCCACTGGTACTCTTAGCCCATGGCCAGTCAGCCGGGGTGCTGATGACACGTATCACGTCCATCTGCTAAGAGGTGGAGGAAGCAAACTGCAGAGTCCATGGTTACCTACTGGCTGACGGTGGGCTCACTACAGAACCACAGTGTTCCCACAGGAGCCAAGGGGCTGTTTCTTTTGGAGAGATCTCTGAAAGCAGCCGCAGGTGAAGGCGGGGAAGGCAGAGTCTTGGTGGAGTCAAGCTATTGTCCTCCCGGTGACCAGGGCTAGACGTGGGGCGCACTGTAACTATTAGTTAGCTACTGCTGCACAAGCCCCCACCCCGATCCCATGGCGTCCAGTGATGAGCACTGATTGCCATGCTCACAGGCTCGCGGGCCAGGTGGGGCCCCCGGGCATCAGGCTGCGGAAGGCTGGTGTGGGCTCTGCTCCGCTCTTACTCTCCTGGGACGTGTGGGCTAATCAGGGCATGCTTTTCTCATGGTGGCAGAAACGCAAGCCTAGACTCAGAACTGGGACCCTGACCCCTCCCCCCGCATTCCATTGGCCAGAGAAACCTACACAGCTGAGTCCAACATCAGTGGTTGTGGAAATACTCTCCACCTCAAATGGGAGGAACTGCTGAGTCGTAAGGCAAAGTGTATGGATTCAGGGAGGAAGGAAGGATGGGGACGTTCACAGAATTGCCACTTGTTTTGGTACTTTCTATTGAATCCTGGTAGCAATGAAGTTGTGACTGATGGGGAAGGAAAGACTGGCTGCTGTCTCTTAGGATGGTACGGAAGTCCTTGTGAAAGTTTAGTTTGGAAACTAAGTTCTGTAATGACTGGGACGATGTATGTTCACTCCCTGTGTTCAATAAATATTTGATTAAATGGTGAGAGAATATTATATGTACAGTATGTATCTGCGTGTTGATAGAAAGGGGGACAAAGTTGAATGTATCTACCTTACAGAAACGGGATAAAAAGTGTAATAACAAAAATACCAAATTGGAGGGTAACGACAGGGATTCTAGTCCTTACTCTGCCTGTCATTGGCTCTTCTGTAACCTTGCGTGAATCATTTCCCAGTGGGACTCAATTTCATCTGTGAAATGGGGTGATCAGATTAGATGATCTCTAAGGAGCTTCCAAAATCAGTTTCCTAAGATTCTGGGATAGAGTCACTGCTTCAGCGACTGACAGATCCCATTTTTATTGGCCAGATAGCCCCGCTCTGCCTGCACTCCTGGCCTCCCTCGAGGAGCCTTTTCAGAGGCACATGATCAGTGCCTGTCACTCACTGGTGTCGATATGAGTCAGAGCACTGAGGCGCACCATGAACACTCACAACCAGGCTGCTACAGCCCGACGGGATCACATAGCTGGGCTCAGGATTCCTGGCTGTGACAGGCCTTTCTCAGGGCCTGTGGATGTCACTACCTGTCTCCAAGCTTCCAGTGTTACAGATGACAATCTGCTACTAGTTGGATTCCTTTCACTTTCCAAGTATTTTATTCCTCTAGATGTTTGTAAAATTTCCCATCTTTCAAGTTCAGTAATTTTGACAGCATGTGCCCAGGTGTATGCCTTTGTCCACAACACCTGCCTAGAACTCACTGGGCCCTTTGCTTCTGCAGACTCAAGTATTTTTTCAAACTGGGGAAAATTTCCTCAGTTATTTCTGTAAATATTTCCTGTCCTCCCATCGTCTTTTCCTCTTTATATTCAGGAATCTGTTCTGTAAGCCTCTCATCTGCTCCCTCGTTATTTCCATTTCTTTGTCCCTTTGTTTTGAATTTTGGTATTTCTTCCACTTGATCTTCCTGCCCACAGATGTAGTTCTCAATATAATCATACCATCTTGAAATATTTCCATCACATTTTCACATTCAAAATGAAAATTTTCATTTTAGTCCCCCCTCCCCCCAACACACACAAATTGTCATCTTGTTTTTGTTATTCTGAAGCGGGTCTGCTTCTGGTGGCAGTTCCCCATAGAAGGCACCTATGCTTGCATTCATTCAGAAACATTTGCTGGGCCCGTTCCAGGTGCAGAGATACTGCACTGAACACAAGGTGAAATCCCTGCTCTCTTGGAGCTAACACCTGTTACAGGTGGTTTTCTTTGCTTTCCTCTCCTGGCTGCTGGATTTCCTCAAGTATTTTCTTTCTTTTGCCCACCCTGGCACGTAGCAGCAAACCCATGGTTGGTAGGAGGCCACAGACTGCATCTATGGGCCAGCACTGCACTGACCAAGACGGGCTGTCAGAAACCTCAGCTCCTCTCGCGGCAGAAACATCCAGTTGGCCCTCTGATGTGTACACACGCGCACGCACGCACACACACACACACACACAGTGTGCACGTGCCCTAGTCCTGAGCCTCCCCACTCTTGCTCCTTGTGTCCACCCACCTCAAAGGAGATAATACCCCGTATCTGCTCTCTTCTTTGGAGCTCCTGGCAAAGCCTGTGGCGGTGCTTCTGGGCCTTGCCTACGTGGGCCCAGCAGCACTGTGCTAGGAGAGCTGGCTGAGTGTTGCGTGTCCTCAGGCGGCCGCCCTCACCCTCCGTGCCCTCTTCCAGAGACCGTAGACAGTCCGCATCACTGTGAGTGAGGATGAGTTGGGTCGGAAGCCCCAGGCCTGTGTTGCTCACAAGCTGGTCATGAGCTGATCCCTTCACTTTTCAGGGTCTATACGTCTGTCGCTTTAAAGTAAGGAGAGCGGACCAGGTTTCTTAGGTTCCTGCGGCACTACAAATTGACTGTCTTATGCTCTACTAAACACCCAGAGTACTGGAAGAGGCCAGCATTGATATTCTCCAGTCCCATTAGTCTTACAGATGTTGTTCTGGGCACCCTGCGAAGACTGTTCCCATTTTCTTCACTAGGGCCGGTGTTGTAAGCTCAGAGCTCATGCTCTGTAAATATTTCTTGACTCAGAAAGGGCTAAACTATTAAATGCCTCTAAAATGCTTCTATGCTGAATAGTCCCGTCATAGGTCCTAGACAGCCAAGTTCTTCTTTGTCTTGTCTCAATCAATTTGTGCTCCAAAGTTTTATGACTGCAGACTGTCTGCACTGGGCTTAGTCTCAAGAAACATCAAAATAAGCTGAACCTGTTGAAACGCAGATTTCCAGGCCTCGCCTCAAATCTGCTGAAACAGAATCTCCGACGGTGGGGCCCAGGTGATTCTTTGATGCTCCTCTGATTTCCCTTCAAGTCACCCAGAAGGGGCCCTGAGTGAGCTTCAGTAACACAACTGCTTATGGCAGGACTTTTCTCCTGTTCTCAGCAGGAGAAAGAGACCCCAAGACCATTTCATTGCAGAAGAAAAATGTGACTAACCAGGGTAGTGATGCTCTAAGTGTGGTCCCTGTACCAGCAGCATTAGCATTGCCTGAGAACTTGTCAGAAATGCAAACTTTCATGTCCTATCCTAGAACTACCCAGAGTCGACGCTGGAGCTGGGCCAACGTCTGATTTAACGAGACTCCAGGTGATTCTGACGCATGCTGAATGTGAGTCCATTAAGTGGGCATTTGAGACCTCAGCACATTACTGCAAAGGTTTCTCGGCCTTGAGGTCACCAAGACTTTTAACATATCCAAGAAATTCCCGTAAGTTCTTATTAGAAAATTTTCCACCTCTTCCTAACTTTCAGCTCCTCCAGAGTAGCCCCGAGGCCACACTTCTTCCATTTCCTTCCAGCCTTATTCCGTGATAATTTGCCTTTCCCAGAGGGAACTTCTCTGGAGCTGCAGCACTGGGACGCGAAGCTCAACTGGACGTCAGAGCAGAAGCTGTTAAGTGTAGTCTCCAAGATAAGCACCTGACTTGACCTAACAGGCTTCTATCTGGCTCACGAAAGCTGAAGAGTGGGGCAGTCAGAGATGGGAACAGCTGTCATCCTGAGGAAATGGCAAGTCTCCTCTGACACCTGCCACTGCTTGTAGGCATGATCGAGATGAGAACGACAGATCAGGAGTGTGCTGGTGGAATCAGAACTGAGAGCCTTCAAATGCAACTGCCACCTGGCCCTGCTCTAGAACCCCAGGGCCTTGAATGTGCAGCCGGGCCATTTCAAAAGGATCACCTGAGCCCACACCCTGCACTCCCCTCCCTCTAAGATGCTTCCTGAACAGACCAAAGAAATATAAAAATGGAGAAAATCTGTATCAGTATCGGAGCCCAGGGATCGTCCAGAAACTGAGAATTTCTAGGAGAAAGTGCACTGGGGACCAGAGTGAGAGGCTGCCTAACTGCCACACGTGTGAAGTGTCCAGCCCCACCACAGTGGAGACCCAAAAACTTCAGCTCTGTTGCTGGGCTCCTTTCTCTTCATTTCTAAATGTGAAGGCTGACATCCCTCTCTGTCAATGGCATTTGGGACAATCATGTAGGATCCTCAAGCAAACCTCCAAATGAAACCTTAGACCTCTTGATGCTGCTGTCTTTTTAAATAAATGAAGGAGAAGCTGGCCCATTTCTAATAGAAATAAGGCAAAAGGAATCAGTGCCTGGGGTTCAGCACAGGTTTAAACTGCTGCCCTGGGGAAGAACTGAGTCAGAAGCCCTCTCCATGTTGAAATGAAAGCCTGATACTGGCTTCAGGGGCTCAACTACAGTCATCTCCTGTTTCCCACCGCGCCCCCTCCGGTGAGTGAGCAACGGCAGTGCTGGGAGCCAGCACCATGTGGACACCTGGACTATTACTTTTAAGCAGAAGAGGAGGAGAACAGCTAATATTTAAATATTATTAGGGTACCACATTAGACGCTGAATAAAGGACACAAGAAATGCTGTACTGGTTTTAGCCTCTTCATGACCTAAAATTTCTGTCTCATGGCAATTCAAAGAATCAAAAAGTCTGATCTAGAGATGGGGGACTTCCTCAAATGTGGCGGATTCTAACAGGACAGGGCTGTGATTGCCCAACCAACATCAGTCTCAATAAAAGCTTGAAAATGAACTGATTATAGTGACAGTGCAGTAATTATAGTCACTGAATATTTCCTGTGTGCCGTGGTAACTCCAGAAGTCATTCCACACAGGACCTGTGGAAGAATCCAAGCAGTATTAAAGGCTGTTTATTACTTCAAGCCAGTGGCATCTCAGGAGACCATGTATCTTCAAGGCCTTCACAAAAATGTATCCAAGACACTCAAACAGCAAGTCTACTCAAATAAGCTTCCCAAGCAGCTTTTCTGTACATCTCGGCTGCGTCCAGACGATTAGCTGATGTTGTTATGCCCCGGCCCACAATGATGATATCAGAACCTCGTTTGCCAATCACTTCTTGTGGGCTGTTGTACTGCTGGCCGAGATTATCACCTACAAAACCACAAAAGTTTGTTTAATTAATACAGGAAATCAGAAAACCTGTCATGACTTTCCTGAAAAGTATCTAACCCGCTTTAAATAAAAATATGCTCTTGTTCACCACACCCCTTCTACAGAGCAAGTGAATAAAAGCAGGTGAAGGGACTCCTTGGATTGGCCAGAGACCTCCACAGTGGGGACAGATACTAACCAATTCCTTTTCAATGTCTAATTCTAGAGCATTTATACTTTAACAGCATCAAAAAACAAAGGAATAAATTTCCTATGTTGCCAAAAAAGGTTCAGTAGCAAATAAAATACAATAAAAATTGCCTCACAATTGAAGACAATTGTAATATACATCGTAGAAGCACTGTGACATGCTGTTGGAAAAGTCCTCGCAAGGCATCTAACCTGACCACATGTGTGAGCCAGCCTTTCCCCTCAGCCCCGCCAAGTGCTTAGATTACGTACAAAACCTAATTCTGTTTTTTTTTTTTTTGCGGTACACGGGCCTCTCACTGTTGTGGCCTCTCCCGTTGCAGAGCACAGGCTCTGGACGTGCAGGCTCAGTAATTGTGGCTCACGGGCCCAGCCGCTCCGTGGCATGTGGGATCTTCCCGGACCGGGGCACGAACCCGTGTCCCCTGCATCAGCAGGCGGACTCTCAACCACTGCACCACCAGGGAAGCCCCCAAACCCTAATTCTTAATTCTGGCTTTTTTGTTCTTTTTTTAAAAAATTTTTTATTGAGCTGTAATTGACATGTAACATTAGTTTCAGGTGTACATCATGATTTGGATACATTATAAACTGATCATCACAATAAGTCTAGTTAACATCTGTCACCTTACAGCCACAAAACTTTTTTTTCTTGTGATGAGAACTTTTAAGATCTACTCTTTCAGCAATTTTCAAATATGCTATATAGTTTTATTAACAAAGTTGGCATACTGTACATTACATCCTCGTGGACTTACTCTATAACTGGAAGTTTGTACCCTGTGACTCCCTTTACCCATTCCATCCACCCCTACCCCACAACTCTGGGAACATCCAATCTGTTGATTTTAGGTTACACATATATGTGATCATATAGCATTTGTCTTTCTCTGACTTATTTCACTTAGCGTAATACCCTCAAGGGCATCCATCCATACTGTCACAAAGGATAAGGTTTCATTTTTTTTTAAATAGCTGAGTAATATTCCAGTGTATATACACACAACATCTTCTCTATCCACTCATCCATCAGTGGGCACTTAGGTCATTTCCATATCTTGGCTATTGTAAATAATGCTGCAACGAACATGGGGGTGCAGATGTATCTTCAACTTAGTGTTGTTTTCTTTGGATAAATACCCAGAAGTGAAATTACTGGATCACATGGCAGTTCTATTTTTAATTTTTTGAGGAAACTTTATACTATTTTCCATAGGAGCTGCAGCAATTTACATTCTCACCAACAGTGCACAAGGGTTCCCTTTTCTCCACATCCTCGCCAACACTTGCTATTTCTTGTCTTTTGATAGTGGGGATCCTTGTTTTGTTTGATCATACAGGAAAAGCTTTGATAATAGCCATTCTAACAGCTGTGAGGTGGTATCTCATTGTGGTTTTGTTTTGCATTTCCCTGATGATTAGCAATGTTGAGCATCTTTTCATGTGCTTGTTGGCCATTTGCACATATTCTTTGGAAAAATGTCTATTCAGATCCTTTGCCAATTTTTTAATGTGATTTTTTGTTGTCATTGTTATTGAGCTATATGAGTTCTTTATATTTGTATACTAACCCCTTATCAGACATGATTTGCAAATATCTTCTTTCATTCAGTAAGTTGCCTTTATATTTTGTTGATTTCCTTTGCTGTGTGGAAGCTTTTTAGTTTGATGAAGTCCCACTTGTTTATTTTTGCTTTCGTTGTTTTGGAATCAGATTTTAAAAAATCATTGCCCAGACCTATGTCAAGCAGATTACCACCTATGTTTTATTCTAGTAATTTTATGGTTTCAGATCTTACATTCACATCTTTAATCTATTTTGGATTAATTTTTGTGTATGGTGTAAGATAGTGGTCCAGTTTCATTCTTTTGCATGTGGCTAACCAGTTTTCCCAACACCATTTTATTGAAGAGACTGTCCTATCCCCATTGTATATTCTTGGCTCTTTTGTCAAAAAGTAACTGACCATATATGTGTGGGTTAATTTTGGAGCTCTCTATTCTGTTCCATTGATCTATGTGTCTGTTTTTATGCAAATACCATACTGTTTTGACTACTATAGTTCTGTAATATAATTTGAAATCAGGGAGTGTGATGCCTCCAGTTTTGTTGTTCTTTCTCCAGACTGCTTTGGCTATTTGGCGTCTTTTGTGATTCCAAAGAAATTTTAGGACTTTTTGTTCTATTTCTGTGAAAAGTGCCATTGGAATGTTAATAGGGATTGCACTGAATCTGTAGATTGCTTTGGGTAATTTGGACATCATTACAGTATTAATTCTTCCAGTATATGAGCATGAAATATCTTTCCATTTATCTTTATCTTCAATTTTGTTCATAAATGTCTTTGTCTTATAGTTTTTAGTGTACATGTTTTTCAGCTCCTTGGTTAAATTTATTTGTAGGTATTTTGTTCTTTTTGTTGCAATTGTAAATGGGATTTTTTCTTAATTTCTCTTTCTGATTGTTTGCTGGTGTATAAAAATGCAACAGATTTTTGACTTTGTGTCCTGTAACTTAACTGAATTTGTGTATTAGTTCTAACAGTTTTTTTGAGTCTGCAGGGTTTCCTATATATGATGTCATCTACAAATAGTGACAGTTTTGCTACTTCCTTTCCAATCTGGATGTTTTTTGTTTCTTTTTCTGACTAACTGCTCTGGCTAGGCTCTCCAACTACTAACCTGAATTAAAGTGGCAAAAGTGGGCATTGTTGTTTTGTTTCTGATCTCAGAGGAAAAGCTTTCAGCTTCTTCAGTATGATGTTAGCTGTGGTCCTGATTAGGCAGAGGTAAGTTCTCTCTAAAGCCACTTTGTTAAGAGTCTTTATCATAAATGGATGTTGAATTTTGTCAAATGCTTTTCCTGCATCTATTGAGTCTCTCTTCCTCCTTCTGTTTTCTTCCATTGTGCTATGATAACTTTCTTTAGTGGTATGCTTAGATTCCTTTCTCTTCATCTTCTGTGTGTCTACTACAGGATTGTGCTTTGTGGTTACCATGTGGCTTACATATGACAACTTGTATCCATAACAGTCTAAGTTGATAACAACTTAAGTTTGATT
Source organism: Globicephala melas (assembly GCF_963455315.2). Lineage (NCBI taxonomy): Eukaryota > Metazoa > Chordata > Mammalia > Artiodactyla > Delphinidae > Globicephala > Globicephala melas. Next base: position 69,902,677 of record NC_083317.1, on the reverse strand, counting down.
GCATTCTAAAGCTCTACATATTAACTCCCTCCACAAGGTTTTATATTTTTGATGTCACATTTTACATCTTTTTATCTTGTATGTCCTTTAACTAATTATTATAGTTATAATTATTTTTACTACTTTTGTCTCTTAACCTTTTAAGTGGTTGATCCACTACCTTTTTCAGTGAAGTTTATTGTTTCCTATGTTTTCTTGTTACTAATTAGCACAGTTTCTTTTCAGCTTAAAGAAGTCCTTTAACATTTCTTGTAAGGCTGGTTTAATGATGATTAACTCCTTTAGATTTGCTAATCTGGAAAATTCTCTCCTTCAATTCTGAATAACTCTGCTGGGTAGAGTTCTTTGTTGCAAGTTTTTTTTTCCCCTTCAGCACTGTATATTATCATGCCACTACTTTCTGGCCTGGAAAGTTTCTGCTGAAAAATCTGCTGATAGTCTCATGGAGGTTCCCTTGTACATAACAAGTTGTTTTTCTTTTGCTGCTTTTAAGATTCTCTCCTTGTATTTAGCTTTTGGTGTTTTAATTATAATGTGTCTTGATGAGGGTCTCTTTGGGTTCATCTCATTTGGAACACTCTGGGCTTTCTGCATCTGGATGTCTGTTTCCTTCCCTAGGGTAGGGAAGTTTTCACCCATTATTTCATCAAGTTTTATATTCCTTTCTCTCCCTTTTTTTGGGACTCCTATAATGAGAATGTCAGTCTACTAGATGTGTCCAATAAGTCCATTAAGCTATCTTCACTTTTTTCATTCTTTTTTGGTTTTGCTGTCCTGATTGGGTAAGTTCCACTGCCTTCTCTTCAAGTTCCTTTCTTTGCTTCATCTAGTCTGAAGCCCTCTAGTGTATTTTTCAGTTATGTTATTGTATTCCTCAGCTCTGTGACTATTTAATATATATATTTTCCATCTCTGTCGAAGTTGAGTTCGGGAGCATCTTTATGACCATTACTTTGAGCTCTTTATTGGGTAAATTATTTATCTCCATTTCATTAAGGTCTTTTCCTCAGGCTTTTATCTTGTTCTTTCGTTTGGAACATATGCCTCTGTTTCTTCATTTTGCTTGACTCTGGGTTGGTTTCTATGCATTAGATGAAACAACTATCTCAGCTGGTCTTAAAGGAGTAGCCTCATGTATGAGATGAAACCTGTCATTCAGCCCTACCCTAGCTCCTGGTTGTTTCTCAAATCTTTTGATCGTCAAAGCAGCCTATTATATTTGTAATAGCTCTGAGTACTCGAGGGTATGCCAAGACCTATCAGTGTCCCAAAGGGGAGGGTCTCAGTCAGCTCCTAGATTCATTCTCTGATTGCCATGGCTAGGACTTCCAAAACTATGTTGAATAACAGTGGTGAGAGCAGAAACCCTTGTCTTGTTCCTGATCTTAGAGGAAATGCTTTCAGCTTTTCATCACTGTGGGTTTGTCATATATGGCCTCTATTATGTTGAGGTAGATTCCCTCTATGCCCAGGTTCCAGAGAGTCTTCATCATAAATGGGTGTTGAATTTTGTCAAAAGTTTTTTTCTGCATCTATTGAGATGATATGGTTTTTATTCTTCAATTTGTTGATGTGGTGTATCACACTGATTGATTTGTGGATACTGAAAAATCCTTGCATCCAATGGGATAAATCCCACTTGATCGTGGTGTACGATCCTTTTAATGTATTGTTGGATTCGGTTTGCTAGTATTTTGTTGAGGATGTTTGCATCTATGTTCATCAGCGATATTGGCTTATAATAATTTTCTTTTTTGTGTGGTATCTTTGTCTGATTTTGGTATCAGGGTGATGGTGGCCTCATAGAATGAGCTTGGGAGTGTTCCTTCCTCTGTAATGTTTTGGAAGAGTTGAAGAAGGGCAGGTGATAACTCTTCTCTAAATTTGATAGAATTCTGCTGTGAAGCCATCTGATCATGGACTTTTGTTTGGTGGAAGTTTTTTACTCAGTTTCAATTTCAGTACCTGTGATTGGTATGTTCATATTTTCTATTTCTTCCTAGTTCACTCTTGGGTGCTTGTACTTTTCTAAGAATTTGTCCATTTCTTCTAGATTGTCCATTTTATTGCCATATAGTTCCCTGTAGTAGTCTCTTATGATCCTTCGTATTTCTGTGGTGTCCTTTGTAACTTCTCCTTTTTCATGTCTAATTTTATTGATCTGAGACCTCCCTTTTATTCCCTGATGAGTCTGGCTAAAGGTTTATCAATTTTGTTTATCTTTTCAAAGAACCATCTTTTAGTTTCATTGATCTTTTCTATTGCTTTCTTCATCTCTATTTCATTTATTTCTGCTCTGATCTTTATGATTTCTTTCCTTCTACTAACTTTGGGTTTTGTTTGTTCTTCTTTCTCTAGTTGCTTTAGGTATCAAGTTAGGTTGTTTGAGATTTCTGTTTCCTGAGGTAAGATTGTATTGCTGTAAACTTCCCTCTTTGAACTGCTTTTGCTGCACCCCATAGGTTTTGGATCGTTGTGTTTTCATTTTCATTTGTCTCTAGCTATTGTTTGATTTCCTCTTTTGATTTCTTCAGTGATCCATTGGTTGTTCAGTAACATAATGTTTAACCTCCACATGTCTTGTGTTTTTTAGTTTTTTTTTCCTTGTAGTTGATTTCTAATCTCATAACATTGTGGTCAGAGAAGATGCTTGATATGATTTCACTTTTCTTAAACTTACTGAGGCTTGCTTTGTGGTCCAGGATGTGATCTATCCTGGAGAATGTTCCTTGTGAACTTGAGAAGAATGTGTATTCTGCTGCTTTCAGATGGAATGTTCTATAAATATCAATTAAATCCATCTGGTCTAATATGTCATTTAAAGCCTGTGTTTCCTTATTGATTTTCTGTCTGGAGGATCTGTCCATTGATGTAGGTGGGGTGTTAAAGTCTCCCACTATTACTGTGTTACTATCAATTTCTTTTATGGATGAAACCTTATATATTGAGGTGCCTTTATGTTGGGTGCATATTTATTTACAATTGTTCTATCTTCTTGGATTGATCCCTTGATCATTATGTAGTGTCCTTCTTTGTCTCTTATAACAGTCTTTTTTTTTTTTTTTTTTTTTTTGCGGTACGCGGGCCTCACACTGCCGTGGCCTCTCCCGTTGTGGAGCACAGGCCCCGGACGCGCAGGCTCAGCAGCCATGGCCCACGGGCCCAGCCGTTCCCCAGCACGTGGGATCTTCCCGGACCGGGGCACGAACCCGTGTCCCCTGCATCGGCAGGCGGACTCCCAACCACTGCGCCACCAGGGAAGCCCCTCTTATAACAGTCTTTAAAGTCTATTTTGTCTAATATGAGTTTTGCTACTCCAGTCTTCTTTTGATTTCTATTTGCATGGAATACCTTCTTCCATCCCCTCACTTTCAGTCTGTATGTGTCCCTATATTTAAAGTGGGTCTCTTCAATGTATACACTAATATGTATAAAATAGATAACTAATGAGAACCTGCTGTATAGCACAGGGAACTCTACTTCACTTTGCTGTAGAGTAGAAACTAACACAACACTGTAAAACAACTATACCCCAGTAAAAAAAAAAAAAAAAAAAAACTCAATTAAAAAACATTTGAGCATACAACTCACCAAAGTAAATATACGAATGGCAAATAAGCACATGAAAAGATGTTTGGCATCACTAACCATTAGGAAAATGCAGACCATGAAGAAATATCACTACTTACCTACTAGAACAACTAAAATGAAAAATATAGCAACAATATCAGATGTTGAATAAAGATGTTAAAAAAAAAAATACCAGGTGTTGGTGAGATTGTGGAAAAACTGAATCACTCATACATTGCTGGTGGGAATATAAAATGATACAGCCACTTTGTAAAATAATTTAGCTTTTTTCTTTCTTTCTTTTTTTTTTTTTTGTGGTACGCAGGCCTCTCACTGTTGTGGCCTCTCCTGTTGCAGAGCACAGGGTCCGGATGTGCAGGCTCAGCGGCCACGGCTCACGGGCTTAGCTGCTCCGCAGCATGTGGGATCTTCTCGGACTGGGGCGCGAACCCATGTCCCCTCATCAGTAGGTGGACTCTCAACCACTGCACCACCAGGGAAGCCCTAGCTGTTTCTTTAAAAACCAAATATACATTTGCCATACAACTCAGTATACTCCTGGGCATCTATGACACAGAAATGAAAATTTATTCCCCACAAAAACCTGTGCACAGTTATTCATAGCAACTTTACATGTAATAGCAAAAAACTGAAAACAAGTAAGATGTTCTAAACAAATGATGGTACATACATACCATGGAATACCACTTGGCAATAAAAAAGAATAAATTATCAATACACACACATGCACACAAAAATAAAAAAATAAAGTGGGTCTCTTGTAGACAGCGTATATACAAGTCTTGTTTTTGTATGCATTCAACCAGTCTGTCTTTTGGTTGGAGCATTTAATCCATTTACATTTAAGGTAATTACTGATATGTATGTTCATATTGCCATTTTGTTAATTGTTCTGGATTTGTTTTTATAAGTCTTTTTCTTCCCTTCCTCTTTTGTTCTCTTGTGATTTGATGACTATCTTTAGTGTTGTGTTTGGATTCCTTTTCGGTTTTGTGTGTTTACTATTGTAGATTTTTGGTTTGCCATTACCATGAGGTTTTTATATAGCCGTCTATACATATGCAAGATTGTTTTAAGTTGTTGGTCTCTTAATTTCAAATGCATTTCCAGTGTCCTGCACTTGTACTCTCCTCCTCTCACAATTGCTGATTTTGATATCAAATTTGTGTGTGGATGATTTCCTACCTTTATGTTTACCTTTACTGGTGAGCTTTCCCATTCGTAATTTTTCTTATTTCTAGTTGTGGCCTTTTCTTTTCCATCTAGAGAAGTTCCTTTAGCATTGTTGTAAAGCTGTTTTGATGGTGCTGAACACTCTTAGCTTTTGCTTGTCTGTAAAGCTTTTGATTTCTCTGTCAAATCTGAACAAGAGCCTTGCTGGGTAGAGTATTCTTGGCTGCAGGTTTTTCTCTTTTATCACTTTAAATATATCATGCCACTCCCTTCTGGCCTGCAGAATTTCTGCTGAAAAATCAGCTGATAACCTTGTGGGGATTCCCTTGTATGTTATTTGTTGTTTTTAATATTATCTCTTTGTCTTTAATCTTTGTTGATTTGATTAATATGTGTCTCAGTGTGTTCCTCCTTGGGTTTATCCTATATGGGACTCTGTGCTTCCTGGACTTGTGTGAGTGTCTCCTTTCCCATGTTAGGAAAGTTTTTGGCCATTATCTCTTAAAATATTTTCTAAGGCCCTTTCTCTCTCTCTTCTCCTTCTGGGACCCCTATAATGTGAATGTTGGTGCATTTAATGTTGTCCCAGAGGTCTCTGTCCTCATTTCATTTTTCTTTTTTTGTTTTTTATTAATTTTTATTGGAGTATAGTTGCTTTACACTGTTCTGTTAGCTTCTACTGCACAGCAAAATGAATCAGCCATACATATGCATATATCACCTCCCTTTTGGATTTCCTTCCCATTTAGGACACCACAGTGCATTAAGTTGAGTTCCCTGTGCTATACAGTACATTCCCTTTAGTTGTCTATTTTATACATAGTATCAATAGTGTATATGTGTTGATCCCAATTCCTCACACCCCACTGCTTTCCTCCTTGGTATCCATACATTTGTTCTCTGTGTCTGTGTCTCTATTTCTGCTTTGTAAACGAGATCATGGATACCATTTTTCTAGATTCCACATATACGTGTTGATATTTGTTTTTCTCTTTCTGATTTACTTCACTCTGTATGACACTCTAGGTCCATTCACATTTGTAGAGACAAATGACCCAATTTCATTCCTTTTTATGGCTGAGTAATATTCCATTGTATATATGTACCACATCTTCTTTATCCACTCCTCTGTTGATGGACATTTAGGTTGCTTCCATGTCTTGGCTATTGTAAATAGTGCTATCATTTTTCTTTCTTTATTCAGTTCTGCAATAATGATTTCCATCAGTCTGTTTTCCAGCTCGCTTATTTGTCCTACTGCCCTATTTATTCTGCTATTGATTCCTTCTAGTGTATTCTTCATTTCAGCTATTGTATTGTTCATCTGTTTGTTCTCTGAAGCTTCTAGGGGTTTTTTTAGCTGCACTGTGCAGCATGTGAGGATCTTAGTTTCCCAACCAGGGATCAAACCCATGCTCCCTGCAGTGGAAGCATGGAATCTTAACCACTGGACCACCAGGGAAGTCCCTTAGCTCTTTCTTAAACATTTCTTATATCAGTCTGTGCCTCCATTCTTTCTCCAAGATCTTGGATCATCTTTACTATCATTACTTTGAATTCTTTTTCAGGTAGATTGCCAATCTCTGCTTCACTTAGTTGTTCTTCTGGGGTTTTATCTTGTTCCTTCATCTCTGCCATCTCATTTTGTCTAATTTTCTGTTTGTGGTCTCCATTCCTCATGCTGCAGGATTGTAGTTTTTGCTTCTGGTGTCTTCCCCATGGTGGGTGAGGTTGGTCCAGGGGCTAGTGCAGGTTTCCTTATGGGAGGGACTGGTGCCTGCTCTCTGGTGGATGGAGCTGGGTCTTGTCTCTGGTGGGCAGGGCCATCTCAAGGGCTATATTTACAGGCAGCTGTGGGGTCAGGGCTTTGGGTGGAACTATGTCTCCACCCTGTTTGTTGTCTGGCCTGAGGTGTCCCAGGCCAGGCTTCACCAAAATGGTGACCTCAGGGAAAGCTCATGCTGATGAGTATCTCCTGGGGCCTCTGCCACCAGTGTACCTGCCCTACAGGGAGCCACAGCCAACCCTCACCTCCCCAGGAGACCCTCCAAGATCTGCAGGTAGGTCTGGCCCAGGCTTCTATGGGGTCACTGCTTTCCTCTGGGTCCAAGTGCATGTGAAACCCTGTGTGTGCCCTCCAAGAGTGGAGTCTCTGTTTCCCCCAGTCCTGTGGAGCTGCTGCACGCAAGCCCCACTGGCCTTCAAAGCCAAATGCTCTGGGGGCTCCTTCTCCTGATGCTAGACCCCCCAGGCTGGGGAGCCTGATGTGGGGCTCAGAACTCTCACTCCTGTGGGAGAACCTCTGTGATATAATTATTTGCCAGTTCGTGGGTCACCCACCCGGCAGGTAAGGGATTTGATTATATGGTAAAAGTGCCCCTCCTGCTGTCTTGTTTTGGCTTCTTTATCTTTGGGTGTAGAACATCTTTTTTGGTAGGTTCAAGTCTTTTTTTGCCAGGGGTTGTTCAGCAGTTAGTTGTGGTTTTGGTGTTTTTGTGAGAGGAGGTAGGCTCAAGTCTTTCTACTCCACCATCTTGCCTCCAACCCTGGCAACAGCTTTTGAAGTATGCAAATACATACAGTCCTGTGGGACTGCAAGCATAAGTTCTGCTGCCTGCAGATGAGTACCTAAATTCTTTTCTGGGAGATAGATAACAGCTGTAGTGAGGCAGAAGGAGAGTGCAAAGATGGTGTCTATCAGCTTATGTTCCCTGAAAACATCTCTGTAGGCCCCAGGTGGTTGCCAAAAGAGAAGCCTCAGGCCAAAGCTCCTGGACAAGCAAACAGGCCTCTTTCACAGAAAGATGGGGTGTGTTGCAGTGTGCTGTCTGTGCAGTGCCCTGGGGTATGTAGCCTGCCAGAAACTGTCTCTTCACTTGTTAGTCCCACTGGACACAGCAACATAAGCTCCCCCTGGCCTTTAGGGCCAAGCAATCAAGGGGTGTTCCCTGGGCACCAGCCCCGTGTAAAAGCTCCCTTCCAGGAGATGAGGAAAGGGAAAGTGCGAAGATGTGCCCAATGGCTGCAGCAAAGCTGAGGGGGAGTGTAAAGATGGCACCTGTGGGAAGAAGTTAAAAAGAGAGATGCTGCTGCCAGCCAAAGCAGAGGGAGCGTGTGAAGATCGTGCCCCCCAGTCTCTGTCCCTGGAGGGTGTTCCAGCAAGCTCTTGGAGATGTGTGTTACAGTATATGCCTACCCCTCAGGCCAACTCGTTAAGTAAAAAAAGGCTCATTTGCTAATATTAAAGTCTGAGCACAGGCTCCCTCTGAGCTGGGCCCTGGGGCAGGTGAGTCTGAGCTTGCAAGCCTTTTAAGAGCCATTTCACTCAGATCACTACTGTCTTGTGGGTCTTGTGGACATAAGCCCCATTGATTTTCAAAGCTAGATGTTTTGGGGGGGCTCATCTTTCAGGTACAGGTCTTAAAAGTTATGATGCCCGATGTATAGTTCAAACCCTTCACTCCTCAGGGAGAAGCTCTGGGTTTTGAGTTCCACCCTGATTCTGGGTCTTCATACCAGGGGTGGGGTTAGCAGTGAGGTTGCATCCCAGCCTCTCCTACCCACTTCAATGTGGTTTTCTTCTCGTTTGCCTGATGTGTAGTCCGTGCTCAGCCAGCCTTTCCAAGGAAATTGTTCCACACACAGCTATAGACTCAGTTTGTCTGTGGGAGGAGGTCAGTTCAGGATCTTGCCATCTTGAACCAGAACCCCACTTTTTCCTTCTTTTTAAATTCTGCTGTTCCAGAAGCCTCCTATAAATGGCTTATTATTATCTTTCAAATCCAAGATGCTTTAAAAAATCCCTAAAAGCCTAGATTCTAACTGTACTTATCTAGTCAAAGATTGTGGAGGCTTCCAATGAACATTAACAGTTGCCAAGCAAAGAGTACTTACTCTGTCCCAAGACATTGTGCTAAGCTGCTTTACATACATTATCTCATTAAGCCTCTCAGCAACCCTGTCTCATTAAGCCTCTCAGCAACCCTGTGAGGTTCAACAGTGTTACTACCCACATTTTACAGATCAAGAAAACGAGACCTAAGGAAGGGAAGTGACTTGTCCAAAGATACTGGAAGGGCTAGGAATACAAATCTACCTGATTCAGATAATGTTTAGCACAAATGTAGAGTTTAAAAATTGTAGCATACTAAGGCAACGATCATAAAGCCTTAGATAGGCAAGTCATTCTGCTGAGGCCTACTCTGTAGTATATAAAACCTGTAATGTGAAACTTGAGAAATGGAACAGAGACCCCCAGTCCTCCCTAACCCCAGGGGAACATCTACTTTTCTTTGGTTAACCTTCTATAATGTTTTTTGTTTAAAAATCAAAACCCCAAAAAGGTAGTATCTTTCTTTATAAGTGTGGTTATATTATTTATATAAAATAACTAGCTTCTTCAAGGTTGACAGGTATCCAACAGTTCTAGTATTTCAGGGTTTTAAGAAAAACAAGGTTTACCAAATCTATAGTCTCAGTCATTATGTTCTCAGTGTTATCATTCCACTCACAGAAACACCAACTCTTACATCTGCTCCTATACAGCATATTATCCATCTCTTCAACATCTGTGTAAGTATTTACAGAACCTTTATGGTGCACAGGGGTACTGTGCTAGAGGATATGCATTCTTCAGAAAAAGCTCTCATCCTCAAGGAGTTTGTAGCCTAGTGGGAGAGTATTCCAAAACTCTATACATGCAAAAATATATACAAGGATGTTTAGTTTGTAAAAAGTCCAAATGCAACAGGGGAATGATTGATTAAACATATTCCAGCCCAAGTGTAACTAGGATACACTATGGAGTTGTAAAAAGGTAACTCTAGACATGGAAACGTACCACAGCAGCACATTCTCCATACTCTATGAAGCAGAGTTGTTTTGCTGAGACCCAGATGTTCACAGTTCCAAACATACACAAAACATTCTGTGACCCAGATGTTCACAGTTCCAAACTTAAGGCAAGAGGTAGAAAGAGGGATAGAATAAACTCCCATTCCTGTGATATGCTTTCTTGCTTAAGAAATCTTAAGCAAGATTTATTGTACAATAACCAATTCAGAAAAAATGTTTCCAGGTCACCATTTTTTCCCCATTCAAAACCAAAACAAACAGAGGGCTTTACCTGGTGGCGTAGTGGTTGAGAGTCTGCCTGCTGATGCAGGGGACACGGGTTCGAGCCCTGGTCTGGGAGGATCCCACATGCCGCAGAGCGACTGGGCCCGTGAGCCACAACTACTGAGCCTGTGCGTCTGGAGCCTGTGCTCCGCAACGAGAGGCCATGATAGTGGGCCCGTGCACCACGATGAAGAGCAGCCCCCGCTTGCCGCAACTGGAGAAAGCCCTCACACAGAAACGAAGACCGAACACAGCCAAAAATAAATAAATTTACAAAAAAAAAAAAAAAAACCAAAGCAGAGCAATCAAGATGGCAGAGAAGAAGAACGAGAAGCTCACCTCCTCTCACAAATACATCAAAAAATACATCTATATGTGGAACAGTTCTCACAGAATCCTACTGAACGCTGGCAGAAGCCCTCAGACTTCTGAAAGGACAAAAAGAATCTCCACATAACCAGGTAGGACAAAAGAAAAAAAAAAATAGAAAGGAATCTGGACAGGACCTGTACCCCCGGGAGGGAGCTGTGAAGGAGGAAAGACTCCTGTACCCCAGGGAGCCTCCTCACTGGCAGGAAAAGGGATCAAAAATGTATTTGAAGAAATTATGTCTGAAAACTTCCCAAACCTAAAGAAGGAAACACATCCAGGTACAGGAAGCACACAAGATGAACCCAAACAAACAGACCTACACCAAGACATATTATAATTAAAATGGCAAAAGTTAAAGAGAGGATTCTAAAGGCAGCAAGAGAAAAACAATTCATTACAAGGAAACCCCCATAAGGCTATCAGCTGATTTCTCTACAGAAACGTTGCAGGCCAGAAGGGAGTGGCAAAATATATTCACTCAATCATTTAGAATAGAAGGAGAGAGAGAATTTCTTAGACAAGCAAAAACTAAAAATACAGCAATACTAACCCTATCATAAAAGAAATATTGAAAGGTCTTCTTCTCTAAATAGAAAAACAAGAAGCTATATCAAAGAGAAAATTACAACCAAAAAGTAAAATCACTTACATAAGCCACTATATAGATTAAAAAGGAAAAAAATAAATTTTTTGTGTGTGAAAGTGATGATGACCACAGTGAACAGCAAAAGGATAAACATGAAGATGTAAAAGAGGACATCAAAATCATAAAATGTTGAGGAGGAGAGTTAAGAAAATGTAGATTCGTCTTTTTTTAGAATGTATTTGAGCCTATATGACTACCAGTCTAAAGCACGTAGCTATATGAAGGGGTTAACATACTTGAAAAGCAGGGTAACCACAAGTCAAAAACACAATAGATTCACAAAAACCAAAAAGAAGAGAACACAAGCATAAAATAAAAGGAAATCAAACCACAAAAGGAAAAACAAAAAGAAAAGGGGAAGAAGAGGAAATACAGAATTAACTGGAAAAAAAGATTTAAAATGGCAATAAATACACATCTATCAAGAATTACCTTAAACATCAATGGACTAAATGCCCCATTCAAAAAGACACAGAGTGGCAGACTGGATAAAAAAACAAAAGCCTACAATATGCTGCCTATAAGAGACCCACTTTAGGGCAAAGGACACACAGATTGAAAGTGAAGGGGTGGAAAAAGATTTCATGCAAACGGAAATGATAAGCAGGGGTCGCAATACTTGTATCAGACAAAACAGACTTTAAAACAAAGGCCATAAAAAAAGATAAAGAAGGACACTATATAATGATAAAAGGATCAATACAAGAAGAGGATATTACTCTTGTCAACATATATGTACCTAATATAGGAGTGCCTAAATACATAAAACAAATATTAACATACATAAAGGGAGAAACTGACTGGAATACCATAATAGTAGGAGACCTTAACACCCCACTCACATCAATGGACATATCTTCCTAGACAGAAAATCAATAAGGCATCAGAGATCCTAAATGATACAACAGAACAGTTAGACTTAATTGATATTCTTAGAACCTTACATCCAAAAAACCCAGAATACACATTCTTTTCAAGTGCACATGGAACATTCTCTAGGATTGACCACATACTAGAGCACAAAGCAAGCCTCAACAAATTTAAGAGGATAGAAATTATTTCAGGCATCTTTCCTGACCACAACAGCATGAAACTAGAAATCAACCATAGAAAAAGAAAACAATTACATGGAGTCTAAACAACATGCTACTAAAAAACCAATGGGTCAATGATGAAATCAAAGAGGAAATTTAAAAAATATCTTGAGACAGATGACAATGAAAACACAACCGTACATTATCTGTGGGATGCCACAAAAGCAGTTGTTAGAGGGAACTTCATAGCGATACAAGCCTTTCTCAAAAAACTAGAAAAATCTCAAGCAACCTAATCTACCACCTAAAAGAATTAGAAAAAGAACAAACAATCTAAAGTCAGCAAAAGGAAGGAAATAATAAACAGCAGAGACAAAAAAATGTAAAATAAAGATTAAAAAAACTAGATAAAATCAATAAAACTAAGAGCTTGTTCTTTGACAGTGTAAACAAAATTGACAAACCTTTGGCCAGGCTCATCAAGAAGAAAAGAGAGAGAACCTAAATAAACAAAATAAGAAAAAAGGAGAAATAAACAATACTGCAGAAATACAAAACACTGTAAGAGAATATTATGAACAAGTACATGCCAACAAATTTGCCAACCTAGAAGAAATGGACAAGTTTTTCTAGAAACATACAGCCCACCAAAACTGAATCAAGAAGAAATAAATAATCTGAACAGACCAATCACTAGAAGTGAAATAGAATCTATAAAAAAAAACAAAAACAAAAAACTCCTTACAAACAGAAGTTCAGGACCAGGTGGCTTCACAGGCAAATTCTATCAAACACATAAAGAAGAACTTATACCAATCCTTCTCAAAATCTTCCAAAAGATTGAAAAGGAGGGAACACTCTCAAAGACATTCTATGAAGCCACCATCACCCTGATACCAAAATGAGACAAATATACCACCAAAAAAAAAATTACAGGCCAATATCTTTGATGAATACAGATGCAAAAAACTACTAGCAAAACCAAATAAAATATTAGCAAAATATTAGCCACCCAAATCCAACAACACATAAAAAAGATCATGCACCACAACCAAGTTGGATTCACCCCAGGATCACAAGTATGGTTCAACAAATGCAAATCAATTAATGTGACACATCACACTAACAAAGAAAAGACAAAAATCACATGATCATCTAAATAGACACAGAAAAAGCATTTGATAAAATTCAACATCCATTCATGATAAAAACTCTTACCAAGGTGGGTAACATAACATAATAAAAGCTATTTATGACAAACCCACAGCCAATATAATACTCAACAGTGAAAAGCTGAAATCCTTCCTGCTAAAATCTGGAACAAGGTTGCCTACTCTCATGACTTCTATTCAACATAGTATTGGAATTCAGACAAGAAAAAGAAACAAAAGGTATCCAAATTGTAAGGGAAGACGTAAAACTGTCATTCTATGCAGATGACATGAGACTATATATAGAAAACCCTAAAGAACTGATAAATTCAGCAAGGTAGCAGGATACAAGATTAACATACAGAAATGGGTTGCATTTCTTTACACTAACAACACAATATCAGAAAGGGAATGTAAAAAAACAATACCTTTTAAAATCATACAAAAAAAAAAAAACCTTAGGAATAAAGCTGACCAAGGAGGTGAAAGATTTATATGCTGAGAACTATAAAAATTAATAAAGGAAATTGAAGATGATTTAAAGAAATGGAAAGATATCCCAGGCTCTTGGATTAGAAGAATATCATTAAAATGGACATACTACCCAAAGCAATCTACAGATTTAATGTGATCCCTATCAAATTACCCATGACATTTTTCACAGAACTAGAACAAGTAATCCTAAAACTTATATGGAACCAAAAAAGACCCAGAATTGCCAAAGCAATCCTGAGAAAAAAGAACAAAGCAGGAGGCATAAACCTCCCAGACTTCGGACAATACTACAAAGCTACAGTAATCAAAACAGTGTGGAACTGGCATGAAAACAGACATGTATCAATGGAACAGAAATAGAGAGCCCAGAAATAAACCTACATACCTATGGTCAATCTTGACAAAGAAGACGAGAATATACAATGGAGAAAAGACAATCTCTGCAGCAAGTGGTGTTGAGAATGCTGGACAGCCATATGTAAATCAATGAAGTTAGAACATACCCTCACACCATGCACAAAAATAAACTCAATATGGCTTAAAGACTTAAATATATGACATGACACCATAAAACTCCTAGAAGAGAACATAGGCAAAACATTCTCTGACATACACCATACTAATGTTTTCTTAGGTCAGTCCCAAGGCAATAGAATAAAAGCAAAAATAAACAAATGGGACCTAATCAAACTTACAAGCTTTTGCACAGCAAAGGAGACCATAAACAAAACGAAAAGACAAACTACAGAATGGGAGAAAATATTTGCAAACAATGTGACTGATAAGGGCTTGATTTCAGAAAATATACAAACAGCTCATGCAACTCAACAACAATAAAAAAAACCAACCCAATCAAAAAATGGGCAGGAGGGGGCTTCCCTGGTGGGGCAGTGGTTGAGAATCTGCCTGCCAATGCAGGGGACACAGGTTTGAGCCCTGGTCTGGGACGATCCCACATGCCGCGGAGCAACTGGGCCAGTGAGCCACAATTACTGAGCCTGCACTTCTGGAACCTGTGCTCCGCAATGAGAGGCTGCGATAGTGAGAGGCCTGCACACCGCGATGAAGAGTGGCCCCCACTTGCCACGGCTGGAGAAGGCCCTCACGCAGAAACGAAGACCCAACACAGTCATAAATAAATTAATTAATTAATTTTAAAAAAATGGTCAGGAGACCTAAATAGACCTTTCTCCAAAGAAGACATACATATGGCCAACAGGCACATAAAAAGACGTTCAATATCACTAATTATTAGAGAAATGCAAATCAAACCTACAATGAGGTACCACCTCACACATGTCAGAATAGCCATCATTAAGAAGTCTATAAATAACAATGCTGGAGAGGGTGTGGACAAAAGGGAACCTAACTACACTGTTGGTGGGAATGTACATTGGGGCAGCCATTATGGAGAACAGTAAGGAGGTTCCTCAGAAAACTAAAAATAGAGTTGCCATATGATCCAGCAATCCCACTCCTATCTGGACAAAGCTATAATTCAAAAAGATACATGCACCCCTGTGTTCACAGAGGCACTGTTCACAATAGCCAAGACATGGAAACAACCTTAATGGCCATCAACAGATGAATGGATAAAGAAGTCATACACACACACACACACACACACACACGAATACTACTCAGCCATAAGAAAGAACAAAATGCCATCTGCAGCACCATGGATAGGCCTAGGCATTATCATACTACATGTAGTAAGTCAGAAAGAGAACGACAAATACCCTGTGATACCACTTATACGTGGAATCTAAAATATGACACAAATGAACATATCCACGAAACAGAAACAGACTCACTGACACAGAGAACAGACTTGTGCTTGCCAAGTGGGAGGTGGGGTGGGAAAGGGATGGAGTGGGAGTTTGGGGTTAGCAGATGCAATCTATTATATATAGAGTGGATAAACAACAAGGGCCTACTGTATATCACAGGGAACTATATTTAGTATTCTGTGATAAACCATAATGGAAAAGAATACTTAAAAAATGTATATATACGTATAACTTAATCACTTTTCTGCACAGCAGAAATGAACACATTGTAAATCAACTATATTTCAATTACTATATTACTTTTTTAAAAGTAAAAAAACAAAACAACTTTGAACCCCCAAAAGGACATTTAATAACCTAGATTACTCCTTCACTGACTAGAGACTATCATTGAGAAAGTTTGCTCTTTTTCTTTTAGCCACTGCAACTGCATTTCTCAGACTGCTAAAAGTGTTAACGTGTTCAGGTAAGTTTGGATGACATGACAGAACCAGGTATCTCCACACTGAAGAACCACAATAAACATTAGCACATCAAAGGCTCTGCAAAGTCCTAAACAAATGTCTGATTTTGTTTAACCTAGAGCATTCCTCCTTGAGCACAGAACACCTTTTTTGGCAGCATATTTGGAACATCAGTTGGGAACAATTAAAATTATCAGTTTCTGGGCATTTTTCAACAAAAAGTAGCTTTCTAGATTTTCATCCTAAAATTAGACTGCAAGCTATTTTGCATATCTAGGTTTTATTTTGTCCTTGCTGACTTGGGTAAAGAAGCATTTTGGAAAAACCATTACCAATGAATAGACTTACCTCCTGCTTCTAACTGAACTCCTGGAGTCAAGTGAAGAAATTCTGGTTTCATGCTTACTCGGGAGCCAGAAATAAAACCAACCACAAATTCAGAATGCTCTTCAGCCATTCTCACCTAAATGGAATGTAATAAAAGATTACAAGAAAGCACTTAACCACACAGAATGTAAGAAACTTTATTTTATAGATGCATTTCCTCATTTCATATTAAACTAATTACATCTAAAACGGGTAATCTTAGATATCAATCTACACACTTGCTCCATTAAGACCACCCTGAAATAACACCTTCCGTCCCCTTCTCCTATAACCAAACACTGAAAACACTAAAAATCTTATATTATGTGCATCTAAAATCTAGATGCTGCATCGTTACTTATTTGTAATAATGCTTGGGGACCTACCTACTTCCAAAAAGGATACAAGTAGTACTCTAGAATACATTTATAATGGTATAAAACCACACTGACTTACTGCCTATCTACATAGATATTCAAGGACAGCCACCACATAAAAAACCACTATGTTGTTAAGAGCTAGCTAAAGAAATCTTACCTCTACAGCTTTCCCTCTTCTTTAACATCTGCCAATAACTTGTCTCCACAATTTATCTACCATTACCTCACATTCATAGAGCCTCCCTAGAAGGTCTGCCTGACTTTCTAATTTGGCTCTTCCCTGAGGCCCAGACTGTTCCATTCTTGCCACTAAGTACTACCACCAACCAAAAATCAATGTATTGTCCTTGAGCCAGATCCAGAATGCCAAATATTAGCACTGGACTCATGGACCCTCTGCTATGAGAGTTGGGAAATCATAGACATTTATGGTCAATTCAGGGGTGCTGTTAAAACCTGGCCCTAGGGCCATATGAATTCTTCACAGTTCCACAGGCTTTGAAATATGAAACATAAATTCCCATGTAAAAATTAAAATTTTATTAAAAATTCCTGTTACTTTAAAAAGTAATAGTCTTTAAAATATCTGCAAAGATAATCCATCCATCTTTCTAGGTGACTATCCAACTATGAACCTTGCCCAGAGGAGAATGTAAAGAGGAGCTTTATAACTAGATGATTATCCATCTCTCATTTTTTTCTGGCATGCAGGGGGTTGGAGCTGGGCTCCACCAACCATGTATGGTGTTAAGGATTTTTAATAATGGGGAGCTACTAAAGGAAACAATGTGTCTGGACTCTAGTTAAGAGCTCTCCCATACAATGCCAATCAATATCAAAGACTGAAAAGGTGAGCTGCTTCATGTGGGCTGCTGTCATGAGAATGTGCATCTGTGTGTGACTCGGGAGAGTCCAAGAAACTGCGTATCTGGGAAAAAGCTATTCAATTTCAATTCATGGTGAAAGGGAAAAAACTCCTCTATCTTAAAGACCAGGTAAATACAGACATATGTTTATTTGACCCAATATCTGTGTTTCAATGTTTCTCTCTTAGAGTACAGTTCAAATTTCTTTGGTGTACACTACAAGATATAAAATGCTATTAACCATCAGGATATTCTAGCCAACTAGTATTAATATACTGTCACACAAACAGCAGGTGATTTTTTTGTTTTTGACAGCAATTCCATAGACCCCAAATTAAGGTATTTTCTTCCCCTGTAACATCTAGTGTCACAGCCCCGGCCTTCAGTTGCCCCAATCTCTCTCCTCTGTCACTTACCGCTGCTTCAGTATAGCTCCCAGTGGCCAAGGAGCCAGCAGAGCTCATTTCTGCAATGAGTAAGCATGCCCGGTGCAGGGGCAGGCCTACTTCTCCCAGGCCTTTCACAACTCCTGAGCCTGGAACCACATGAGCGTTTACTAGATCTGCCCAAGAAGCTATTTTAAAGACACCACCTATGAAAAGGGGAAAATGGTATCTGTCAATTTCCAAACAAAATCCCTTAACTTTTACCCAACCAACCAACTACAATATGGAAATAATCTCCTAGTAACATGTAAATGTAATAGCGAAACACTTCAAGAATTTTAGTGATTATCAGTGGACCTACTTGTGAAAAATTTATCTGTCCACTTGGTTAGCTGGTTGAGAAATCACAAGGAGAAAAAAATCTTATAAGTTCTACACTTAGTTTACTAGCAAAACTGATAAGACTGTTTTTCCTTGCAGGCTGATGCTTGTGACTACCAATAAGATTTATGCAACTGGAAAGGGTCCAGTGAAGACAGGTTGTTTGTTGAGTGGAAGATATCAATTGAAATTCCTCTGAAGATGACAAATTTTCATTCTGTAGGGATCTCTCAGAAACTTTACCATCTCTCAAATCTACTTGTTCCTTAGGTCCCTTTAGCTCTTCAAATTTCAATAGACAATTGTATTCATTTTAAAAGCAGACAACAGTAACCCAAGTAGATTTTTGAAAAAAAACTATATGCAAACTTATAGAAAGTTTGTATAACTCTTTCAACAATCTTTTTTTTTAAAGTATTTATTTATTGATTTGGCTGTGCCGGGTCTTACTTGTGGCATGCGGGCTCTTAGTTGCAGCATGCGGGATCTAGTTCCCTGACCAGGGATTGAACCTGGGCCCCATGCATTGGGAGTGCAGAGTCTTAACCACTGGACCACCAGGGAAGTCCCAACAGTCAATACCTTTAGCACATGAAGAAAGTCATTACAGCAAATCTCTCCTAAGGAAATAGCTTAAGAATATGTATGTATTACTTTAAGAAAAATTGTTGTCTCAAAAGATGCTTATAACTGTTAAATAACATAAAATGTCCGTTGTAAGGGTAAGTGAAAAAAGAGATATACCCAATATAACAGAAAGTTGCATAGAAGAATGGGTAAAGAATTGGTAAAGAATTAAGCACTTTTTAAAACTAATGTATGCTCTACCTTGAGCTATTTGACAAAATTTTTTAAAAAGGATGCATATCAACAGATCTTTTTCTGCTAAAAATAAATCTTACTTTATACTACCTTTTCCTTGTCTCCTATATCTGCAATTTTCATTCTTTGAATATTCAGAACTCATTGTGTTCTGCAGGGCCAACATCTGTCATTTTTGCCTGCCTAGAACCCATGTCCCCTTCTTCTGGCATAAGCACAGCCATTTTCTTTAGGGAAATAACCCCTAACTATACCTTGGGGTTCAAGAAGTTTACATAAATAGCCTCACAATGATCAAGGGATCAACCCTAGAAGATGAAGACATAACAACCGTAAATATTTATGTACCCAACACAGGAGCACCTCAATACATAAGGCAAATGCTCACAGCCGTGAAAGGGGAAATCAACTGTAACACAATAATAGTGGGGGAATTTAACACCCCACTTACACCAATGGACAGATCATCCAGACAGAAAACTAATAAGGAAACAAAAGCCTTAAATGACACGTTAGACCAGATACACTTAATCGATATTTACAGAACATTCCATCCGAAAGCAGCGGAATATACTTTCTTCTCAAGTGCACAAGGAACATTCTCCAGGACAGATCACATCTTGGGTCACAAATCAAGCCTCAGTAAATTTAAGAAATTGAAATCGTATCAAGCAACTTTCCAACCACAACACTATGAGATTAGAAAGCAATTACAGGAAACAAACTGTAAAACACAAACACATGGAGGCTAAGCAATATGCTATAAATAACCAAGAGATCAATGAAGAAATCAAAAAATACCTAGAAACAAATGACAAAGAAAACACGACGACCCAAAACCTATGGGATGCAACAAAAGCAGTTCTAAAAGGGAAGTTTACAGCAATACAATCCTACCTCAAGAAACAAGAAAAATCTCAAATAAACAACCTAACCTTATACATAAAGCAACTAGAGAAAGAAGAATAAAAAACCCGCAAAGTTAGCAGAAGGAAAGAAATCATAAAGATCAGAGCAGAAATAAATAGAAACAAAGAAAACAATAGCAGAGATCAATAAAACTAAAAGCTGGTACTTTGAGAAGATAAACAAAATTGATAAACCTTTAGCCAGACTCATCAAGAAATAGAGAAGACTCAAATCAATAAAATTAGAAATGAAAAAGAAGTTATAACTGACACTGCAGAAATACAAAGGATCATAAGAGACTACCACAAGCCACTATATGGCAATAAAATGGACAACCTGGAATGGACAAATTCTTAGAAAAGTACAACCTTCCAAGACTGAACCAGGAAAAAATAGAAAATACGAACACACCAATCACAAATAATGAAATTGAAACTGTGAACAAAAATCTTCCAACAAACAAAAGCTCAGGACCAGATGGCTTCACATGCGAATTCTAGTAAACATTTAGAGAAGAGCTAACACCGATCCTTCTCAAATTCTTCCAAAAAACTGCAGAGGGAGGAACACTCCCAAACTCACTGCACGAGGCCACCATCACCCTGATACCAAAAACAGACAGAGATATCACAACAAAAGAAAATCACAGGCCAATATCACTGATGAACACAGACGCAAAAATCCTTAACAAAATACTAGCAAACCGAATCCAACACATTAAAAGGATCATACACCATGATCAAGTGGGATTTATCCCAGGGATGCAAGGATTCTTCAATATATGCAAATCAATCAATGGGATACACCATATTAACAAACTGAAGAATAAAAGCCACATGATCACCTCAGTTGATGCAGAAAAAGCTTTCAACAAAATTCAACACCCATTTATGATAAAAACTCTCCAGAAAGTGGGCATAGAGGGAACCTACCTCAACATAATAAAGGCCATATACGACAAACCCACAGCAAACCATTCTCAATGGTGAAAAACTGAAAGCATTTCCTCTAAGATCAGGAACAAGACAAGGATGTCCACTCTTGCCAGTATTCAACAGTTTTGGAAGTCCTAGCTATGGCAATCAGAGAAAAGAAATAAAAGGAATCCAAATTGGAAAAGAAGAAATAAAACACTCACTGTTTGCAGATGTTTGCAGATGACATGATACTATACATAGAAAATCCTAAAGATGCCACCAGAAAACTACTAGAGCTAATCAATGAATTTAGTAAAGTCGCAGGATACAAAATTAATACACAGAAATCTCTGGCATTCCTATACACTAACAACGAAAGATCAGAAAGAGAAATTAAGGAAACAATCCCATTTACCATTGCAACAAAAAGAATAAAATACCTAGGAATAAACCTAAGGAGTCAAAAGATCTGTGTACAAAAAACTATAAGATACTAATGAAAGAAATCAAAGACAACAAAAACAGATGGAGAGATATACCATGTTCTTGGATTGGAAGAATCAATATTGTGAAAATGACTATACTACCCAAAGCAATCTACATATTCGATGCAATCCCTCTCAAATTACCAATGGCATTTTTCACAGAACTAGAACAGAAAATTTTGCATTTTGTATGGAAACACAGAAGACCCTGAATAGCTAAAGCAATCTTGAGAAAGAAAAACAGAGCTGGAGGAATCAGGCTCCCTGACTTCAGTCTACAATTCAAAGCTACAGTAATCAAGACAGTATGGTACTGGCATAAAAACAGAAATATAAACCAGTGGAACAGGATAGAAAGCCCAGAGATAAACACACACCTATGGTCACCTAATCTATGACAAAGGAAGCAAGAATATGCAATGGAGAAATGACAGCCTCTTCAATACGTGGTGCTGGAAAAACCTGACAGCTACATTTTAAAGAATGAAATTAGAACACTCCCTAACACCATACAGAAAAATAAACTCAAAATGGATTAAAGACCTGAATGTAAGGCCAGATACTATAAAACCCTAAGAGGAAAACACAGGCAGAACACTCTCTGACGTAAATCGCAGCAAGATCTTTTTTGACTTCCCTCCTAAAGTAATGAAAATAAGAACAAAAATAAACAAATGGGACCTAATTAAACTCAAAAGTTTTTGCACAGCAAGTGAAACCATAAACAAAACAAAAAGACAACCCACAGAATGGGAGAAAATATTTGCAAACAAAGTAACTGACAAAGGATTAATCTCCAAAATATACAAACAGCTCATGCAGCTCAATATCAAAAAACAAAGAACCCAATCAAAAAACGGGCAGAAGACATTTCTCCAAAGAAGACATACAAATGGCCAACAAACACAGGAGAAGATGCTCAACATCACTA
The DNA here is from genome assembly GCF_963455315.2 of Globicephala melas. NCBI lineage: Eukaryota > Metazoa > Chordata > Mammalia > Artiodactyla > Delphinidae > Globicephala > Globicephala melas. The sequence continues at coordinate 69,880,400 of NC_083317.1, read as the reverse complement.
ATTATTAGAGAAATGCAAATCAAAACTACAATGAGGTATCACCTCACACAGGTCAGAATGGCCATCATTAAAATATCTACAAACAATAAATGCTCGAGAGGGTGTGGAGGAAAGGGAACCCTCTTGTACTGTTGGTAGGAATGTAAATTAATACAGCCACTATGGAGAACAGTATGGAGGTTCCTTAAAAAACTAAAACTAGAACTACCATGTGACCCACAATCCAACTACTGGGCATATAGCCAGAGAAAAACATAATTCAAAAAGACACATGCACCCCAACGTTCATTGCAGCACTATTTACAACAGCCAGGACATGGAAGCAACCTAAATGTCCATCAACAGAGGAATGGATAAAGATGTGGTACATATATAAATGGAATATTACTCAGCCATAAAAAGGAATGAAATTGGGTCATTTGTAGAGACGTGGATGGACCTAGATAGAGACTGTCATGTAAGTCAGAAAAAGAAAAACAAATGTTGTATATTAACGTATATATGTGGAATCTAGAAAAATGGTATAGATGATCTTATTTCCAAAGCAGAAATAGAGACAGACGTAGAGAACAAACATATGGACACCAAGTTGTGGGGTCGGGGGGGTGAACTGGGAGATGGGGATTGACATATATATACTATCGATACTATGACATATATATACTATCGATACTATGACAGATAACTAATGAGAACCTACTGTTTAGCTCAGTGAACTCTACTCAATGCTCTGTGGTGACCTAAATGAGAAGGAAATCCAAAAAAGAGCGGATATATGTATACGTATAGCTGATTCACTTTGCTGTACAACAGAAACTAACACAACATTGTAAAGCAACTATACTGCAATAAAAATTTTTAAAAAATAGCCTCACATCACCAGGAGCAGGGTATATTACCCAGGTGAGCTAATAAAGGTATTTTATACCCCAGGTCTGAGCGACTGGTTTGAGGAGTGTACCTACCTGAGAAAGAAGTCAAGAGAGAAGAAAGCAGAGCTGAGACTTGGAGAGAAAGCAAGGCCAAAAGACATCACTTGAGCTCCTAGAGCCAACCACGCTTGACAGGCTTTTCTACGGCTGGACTTTGTCATGTGAGCCAATACATTTCCTTCTGTTCTTCAGCCAGTTTAAGCTGGATTTGTGATTCTTGTTGGTTCCTGAATAATACTTACCTTCATACTGCTTTTTTACTGTGTTTCCTATATCTGCAAATTTCCGGTCTTCAAATATTAGAAACTCATGGCGTTTGGCCAGAATGGTTAACTCCTTCATCACATCCAGAGTAAAATCATTCAAAATATCTACATGAGTCTTGAGCATGCAGATTCTGGGTCCTAAAGCATCTGCTAGCTGCAACAGCTCTCTGGACTCTGAAATATCAGCAGACAGGCACAGATTGGTCTCCTTCTTTTGCATAAGCCTGAGAAGCTTTGATGCAACTGGGTGGATCCCGGGCAGCTCTGCACGTGCACCAAAGCTTAGTTCTTTGGGTCCTTTCTTTACAGAAGGGAGAGAACCATTATGATTAGCTGCGACAAAAACATTCTCCTGAATAAATCTCTTCACTCTCTCGACCATCTCAGCATCAATTTTTTTCTGTTGCTCAAGAATCTCCAGCATTTTGGACAATGTACACACTGAGTGGAGACGAATCCCATGCGCCTGCAACTTGTCCTTTCCTCCTTGCTCTCTGTCCAGCAGCACTATGGCATCAGTGACCTTCAAGCCCTCCTTCTGAAGAGCCTCAACAGTTTCCAAAACACTAGATCCACTGGTGACAACATCTTCAATGATCAAACAGGTTTCTCCTGGATTAATAGCCCCTTCTACAAGACGCTTAGTACCTAGAAAAGAAAAAATTACGTTGACTCTGTTTTAAAGTTATATATTTCAGCCAACTCAAGATGTATCTTGTAGTATAAATTTGGCATGTATTTATGAAGAGGGGGATAATCTAAATTATATTTTCTGATAATCTACTTTGGAACTACTTTATTTTTAAAATTCCTAATGAATCTTCAATGTGCCACAATTACTGTTTTGTTCAGTGCCTATGTATTTCAAAATTGTCAAAGTTACATATACAGAACATTTTTAGTAAAACTAGCAAATTATTTAATGGTGTAAAACATCATTTAATGTGTTTATGATCAAAATTTCAAATACAGGTTTTATTAAGGCAAGATCACCTAGGTCAATGAAAGTTATGAAACAAAGAATAACCCAATATCATCAATGAAATCATTCCTTTTTCCATTAACAATTTCTTTATTCAAGATCAGCCAAACAACTGGCCTTCTGAGCACATAAATGCAGGAGGGAAAATATTCGACAACCACTGAGGTCAATCACCACAGCGTTATGAGCTATGTAATGTAATGTGACTAAACACACTTCCCCACTCCAACCCCTACTGCAGACTATTTTCAGATAATCTACAAACTGTAAATACTCAGGCTGTAGACTACACAGACTCACGGTTTAGAGATTCATTTTTACATCTTCCACTACCAAATTTATCTTATTTTGAATCAGAATAGATATAGTGGGCATTTTGCCTACATTCTGAACTTTCCACAGGTACTGTCTTTGCCCTTTCCCCAACTCCTTTCCTTCCCTTGCAGAATTGGCAAGTTTAACTGAATCATCTTAGGCGAGAACATAAGACTGCGAGTACTTATAGGTATATTTTTAAATTAATGATCTTATTCTAAGAAATATTTTTGAAGATACATAATAAGGAAATAGAAACAGTAGTCTTATGGCAGTGATTCATATAAACACTGTGCCACTAAGTGGCAAAAACATTTGTCTAATTTTTTTATAATGGAGAATTTCAAACAAAACTAGACAAAATAGTATAACAAACCTCCACAAATACAGCACCTCACCACTTAGCAACTCATGGGCAATCTTGTTTCAACTGTAACTCCAACATCACCCTCCCCCCATAATTTTTAGACGCAAATCCCAGACATCATATGATTTCATCATAAAATTTTTAGAACATGTCTGTAAAAAGGACTCTTTTCAAAAAGAAGTAATAAAAACAGTATCACACCAACGTAAAACAACACGAAAAAATCATTAGTACTTAAGATCATCAAATATGAAGTCAGTTCCAATACTTTTAGATTGATTTAGTTTTAACGCAGCCCACATTTAAAACACCCACCTGATGACCTACTGCCATGAACCCATAAAAACATCTTCATTTAGAATTTCATGTGGCATTTACTTTTTTTTTGGCTACCTGGACAGCTGTGGGATCTTATTTCCCCAACCAGGGATCGAACCTGGGCCCCTGCAGTGGAAGTGCAGAGTCCTAACCACTGGGCTGCCAGGGAATTCCCTCACATTGCTTTAACAGATTAATTTTATTCATGCAATTTAAATATAAATACATTGGGAAAGTAAGTGCTCTTAGAACATTCTTCTGATGAGGGAAGCGCTGGTAAAAATGTTGGGTTTCATAAATTTGGTGCACAAAAAAAGCACTTTTTTTCATTGCCTAATTAATACAAAGCATTTCACCCCTAGACTCTAAAGGAAAGGGAGGTGATTTATAACAACAGTTAACAAATTCCACAGGCCATAACAACTTAAAGGCCCTATGAAGAATATTCAAGGTGACTATGAACATCAGTGCCTAGAAGAACAAATTCTAAAAGTATCAGGCTACATGTCAACTTAAAGCTTATACTATTTTTACTTTACCATAATCCTTTGTTTCCTTCCTTCTAATAAGCATTGGAATTTGGTTGGTTGAACAGATAACCGTGGCCAATGGTAAAGCTGTATAAGGTACTCCACACACAGTATCAAAATTGATCCCTGCATTTTGGGCAGTTTGGAATAAAATTTCTGCAACCTGTAAAAAAACAACACATAACCCAATTATTATTATTACTATTTTAAGTGGTGTATAAATCATGTAACAACATAAAGACAGTAACAACCCAGCAAGGGAGAGTCTTAAACCTGATCAGAAAAATATAAATGCCTTTTTGTTAAGTTATCCTCTCCACAAATCCCAGTTTACAAATATAAATATAAAAACAGAAGAATTAACCTACTTAGCTAGACTCAGGGCTGCTCCAAGGGCAACATGGAATGTGTTAGGAAAGGCTATGATGTTCACCCTGAAGACTAAGGATGACCCCTAGGCTTCACAGTTTTCCTCAGTAATTCATTATGCTTGTCATGTCTAAACCTATCACCTGCTAGTTTTATTTTCCCAACAGAAGTCTTCAATTAAGAAGTTTCACAAGAGAAATTAAGAAAACAATTGCATTAAAAAGAATAAAACAGGGACTTCCCTGGCAGTCCAGTGGTTAAGACACCGCACTTCCACTGCAGGGGGCACGGGTTCAATCCCTGGTCAGAGAACTAGGATCCCGCATGCCGCACAGCATAGCCAAAAAAAAAAAAAAAGAATAAAACACTTACAAATAAATTTAACCAAGGAAGTGAAAAACCTTTAACCAAGGAAGTGAAAGGCCTGTACACTAAAAACATAAGACATTGATTTTAAAAACAAACAAACAAACTTAAGATAACATAAGTAAATGGAAAAATATTCCATGCTCATGGATCAGAAAAATTAAACTGTTAAAATGTCCATACTAGGGCTTCCCTGGTGGCACAGTGGTTGAGAGTCCACCTGCCGATGCAGGGGACACGGGTTCGTGCCCCGGTCCGGGAAGATCCCACATGCCGCGGAGCGGCTGGGCCCATGAGCCATGGCCGCTGAGCCTGCGTGTCCGGAGCCTGTGCTCCGCAACGGGAGAGGCCACGACAGTGAGAGGCCTGCGTACTGCAAAAAAAAAAAAAAAAAAAAGTCCATACTAAAAGCAATATACAGATTCAATGAAGTTTCTAAAAAATTACAATGGCACTTTTCACAGAAATGGAACAAACAATCCTAAAATTTGTATGGAACCACAAAAGACCCTGGATAACCAAAACAATCTTGAGAAAGAAAAACAAAGCTGGAAGTATCATATTCCCTGATTTCAAACTATATTACAAAGTAATAGTAGTCAAAACACTATGGTATTGGCATAAATACAGACACACAGGTCAACAGAACAGAATAGAGAGCCCAGAAGTAAACCTACACATATATGTTCAATTAATTTACATCAAAGGAGCTAAGAATACACAAAGGGAAAAGGACAGTCTCTTCAACAAAATGGTTTTGGGAACACTAGACTACATCGTACACCATACACAAAAATTAACTCAAAATGGATTAATGACTTGAATGTAAGACCTAAAAACATAAACCTCCTTGAGAAAACAGGTGGTAAGTTCCTTGACAATGGTCTTAACAATGATGTTTTAGATTTGACACCAAAAGCAAAGAAATAAAACCAAAAATAAACAAGTGGGAAGGTGGTTCTAGATGGTGGAGTTAGAAGATCCTGAACTCACCTCCTCTCATGGACACAACAAATCTACAACTACATTAAGAACAATTCCCTCCGAAAAGAACCTGAGAGATAGGTGAACAGCTACTGCACAACAAAGGATAAAAGGGCACATGGAGATGGGTAGGAGAGTTAGAGACACAGTCTCGCCAAAAACTCCATCACTACTTCAGCAACCCATAACCAGGAGGGATCTCACAAATATGGAACTTCTCCCTGATGCTCCACATCAGTCACCCCAACCCCTGGGACCTACACCGGAGAGATGAGCACTCAAAACACCTGGCTTTGAAGACCAACAGGGCTTGGATCCAGGAAAACCATATGGATGTAGGGAATAGAGATCTGCTCTTAAATGGCTTGTGTGCAGACTCACTCACCCTGGGACCCAACACAAAAACTGTAGCCTGAAAAGAGCCTAGATCATATGTGAAGTAAGTTCACTTGCTAATCTTAAAGTGTCTGCCAGAGGGGCTCTGTTGGGGCTTTCTCCAGGTATGGAGCCACTGGCAGGCACCATTTTTACACTCTCTTTCTAACTTGCTACTGCCTGCCCCTCCCTGCACCACAGCCCCAGCCCCACCAGAGGCAGTGGGTGAATACACCACTTCCCCATGTTTCTGCTGCAGCCTGTTCCCCCATCCTCCACTGATCCTGCAGCCACACCAGTGGTGTGGATGCACACCAAAGCCAGTGGGCACATGTAGCCCAAACAGGGGACACCACTTGAGTGTGTGCTTTCGTTGCTAGGGGGGATTGCATTTCTGGGCCCCAAAGGTGTGAAACAATCAAAGACACAGTTTGAGAAACAACTAAGAACTAGAGCAAGGTTGAACAGTAAGGTTCATTTCCCAAACAGGGCCACCCCTTCAAGACTAGAAAAGATAACTCTAACACCTAACACATAGAAACACAGAGTCAAGCAAAATGAGAAAACAGGTATATGTTCCAAACGAAAACAAAAGATAAAACCCCAATAAAAAACCTTAATGCAACAGAAATAAGTAATTTACCTGATAAAGAACTCAAAGTAATGGTCTTAAAGATGCTCACCAAAATAGGAAAAAGAATGGATGAACACAGAACTTCAACAAAGAGACAGAAAATATAAAAACATACCAAAGACAAGTCAAAGAGCTGAAGAATACAATAACTGATCTGAAAAATAAACTAGAGGGGTTCAACAGCAGACAAGATGAAGCAGAAGAAAAGATCAGTAATCTGGAAGACAGGGCAGTGGAACTCACCCTAACAGAGCAGCAATAAACAGAACAAAACACCAGCATTTTAAAAAGCAAAAATAGCGTAGGGGACCTAGGGAAAAATATTGAAAATAACATTCACATTATAGATTAGAAGAGTCCCAGAAGAAGAGAGGAAAAAAAGGGGCAGAAAACTTATTTGAAGAAATAATGACTGGGGTGCAGAGACAAGATGGCAGAGGAGGACTTGAGCTCACCTCTTCTTACAAAAACACCAAAATCACAACTAACTGCTGAACAACCATTGACAAAAAAAATGCTGGAACCTACCAAAAAAGATATTCTATACCCAAAGACAAAGAAGAAGCCACAATGAGAAGGTAGGAGGGGTGCAATCGCAATAAAATCAAAACCCATACCCGCTGGGTAGGTGACCCACAAACTGGAAAATAATTATACCACAGAAATTCTCCCACATGAGTGAAAGTTCTGAGCCCCACATCAGGCTCCCCAGCCTGGAGGTCTGGCAATGGGAGGAGGAGCCCCCAGAGAATCTGGCTTTGAAGGCAAGCAAGGTTTGATCACAAGAATTCCACAGGACTGGGAGAAATAGAAACTCCACTCTTGGAGGGCACACAAAAGGTCTCATGTGACCAGGACCCAGGGAATAAAGCAGTAACCTCATAAGAGGCTGGGCCAGACCTACTTGATGGTACTGGAGGGTCTCCTACGGAGGTGGGGTGGGGGAGGCAGCTGTGGCTCACTGTGGGGACAAAGACACTGGCGGTGGTAGTTCTGGGGAGTACGCATTGGCATGAGTCCTCCTGGAGGGTGCCATTCTCTCACCAAGACCTGGCCTCACTCAACAGCTGGTAGGCTCCAGAGCTGGCATGCTTCAGGCCAAACAACCAACAAGGTGGGAACACAGCCATACCCATCAGCAGACAGGCGGCTTAAAGTCTTCCTGAGCAAACAGCTGCCTGCAAAACACACCCCCTGACGTGGCCCTGCCCCCCAGAGGGACAAGTCCCAGCTCCACCCACCAGTGGGCAGGAACCAGTCCCTCCCACCAGGAAGCCTGCACAAGCCTTTTAGACAGTCTCATCCACCAGGGGGCAGACAGCAGAAGAACTACAACCCTGCAGCATGCAGAAACCGCAATCAAAGAAAGTTAGGCAAAATGATATGGTAGAGGAATATGTCCCACATGAAGGAACAAGATAAAACCCCAGAAGAACAACCAAGTAAAATGGAGACAGATAATCTACTTGAAAAAGAATTCAGAGTAATGATAGTAAAGATGATCCAAGATTTCAGAAAAAGAATGGAGGCACAGACGGAGACTATACAAAAACGCTTAACAAAGACCTAGAAGAACTAAAGAACAAACAAAGAGATGAACAATACAATAACTGCAATAAAAACTACACTACAAGGAATCAATAGTAGAATAATAGAGGCAGAAGAACAGATAAATGAGCTGGAAAACAGAATGATGGAAATCACGGCTGTGGAAAAAAAAAAAAAAACAGAATTAAAAGAAATGAGGACAGTCTAAAAGACCTCTGGGACAACATTAAACACACCAACATTTGCATTACAGGGGTACCAGAAGGAGAAGAGAGAAAGGTCCTGAGGAAGTATTTGAAGAGATAATAGCTGAAAACTTCCATAATATGGGAAAGGAAACAGTCACCCAAGTCCAGGATGCACAGAGAGTCCCAGGCAGGATAAACCCAAAGAAGAACATGACGATACACATGGTAATAAAACAGATAAAAATTAAAAACAAAGAAAAAATACTGAAAGCAATGAGGGAAAAGCAACAAATAACATACAAGGGAATCCCCACAAGGTTATCAGCTGATTTCTCAGCAGAAACTGCAGACCAGAAGGGAGTGGCATGATATATTTAAAGTGATAAAAGGGAATAACATACAACCAAGAATACTCTACCCAGCAAGGCTCTCATTCAGATTCAATGGAGAAATAAAAATTTTTACAGACAAGCAAAACCTAAGAGAATTCAGTACAATCAGACCTTTGCAGTACAAAGGTCAGTACAATCAGACCTTTGCAACGTACGCTAAAGGAACTTCTCTAGGCAGAAAAGGCCACAACTAGAAATAAGAAAATTACGAATGGAAAAGCTGACCAGTAAAGGCAAACACACAGTAAAGGTAGGAAATCACATACACACAAATATGACATCAAAACCAGCAACTGTGAGAGGAGGAGAGTACAAATGCAGGATATTGGAAATGCATTTGAAATTAAGAGACCAGCAACTTAAAACAATCTTGTATATATATAGACTGCTATATCAAAACCTCACGGTAATGGCAAACCAAAAATCTACAATAGATACACATACAAAAAAGAAATAGAAACCTAAACACAACAGTAAAGATAAACTTCAAATCACAAGAGAATAGAACAAAAGAGAAAGGGAAGAAAAAAGATCTACAAAAACAAATCCAGGGCTTCCCTGGTGGCACAGTGGTTGAGAGTCCGCCTGCCGATGCAGGGGACACAGGTTCGTACTCCGGTCTGGGAAGATCCAACATGCCGCGGAGCGGCTGTTGAGTGGTCCATGAGCCATGGCTGCTAAGCCTGCGCGTCCGGAGCCTGTGCTCCGCAGCAGGAGAGGCCACAACAGTGAGAGGCCCGTGTACCGCAAAAAACAAAAAAAAATCCAAAACAATTAACAAAATGGCAATAAGAACATACATATCAACAATTACCTTAAATGTAAATGGATTAAATGCTACAATCAAAAGACACAGTCTGGTTGAATAGATACAAAAACAAGACTCATATATACGCTGTCTACAAGAGACCCACTTCAAAACTAGGGACACATACAGACTGAAAGTGAGGGGATGGAAAAAGGTATTCCATGCAAACAGAAATCAAAAGAAAGCTGAAGTAGCAATACTCATGTCAGACAAAACAGACTTTAAAATAAAGACGGTAAAGATGTTAAAAATAAATAAATAAATAAATAAAATAAAGTCTGTCACAAAGCACACTGCATAACGATCAAGGGATCAGTTGAAGAAGATAGAAAAATTGTAAATAAATATGCACCCAACATAAGAGCACCTCGATATATAAGGCAAATGCTATCATCCATAAGAGGAGAAATCAACAGTCACACAATAGCGAAGGACTTTTAACACCCCACTTAACATCAATGAACAGATCATCCAGACAGACAATCAATAAGGAAACACGTCTTAAATGACACATTAGACCAGATGGTCTTAATTGATACTTACAGAACATTCCATCTAAAAGCAGCAGACTACACATTCTTCCCAAGTGCACAGAGAACATTCTCCAGGATTCATTACATGCTGGGCCACAAAGCAAGCCTCAGTAAGTTTAAGAAAACTGAAATCATATCAAGCATCTTTTCTGATCACAATGCTATGAGTTTAGAAATCAACAAGGAAAAAAACTGTAAAAAACACAAACAAGTGGAGGCTAAACAATATGGTACTATATAACCAATGGATCACTGAAAAAATCAGAGGAAATCAAAAAATAACTAGAGACAAGTGAAAACGAAAGCACGACAATCCAAAATCTTTGGGACACAGCAAAAGAGTTCTAAGAGGGAAATTTATAGTAATACAATCTTACCTCAGGAAACAAAGAACATCTCAAATAAACGACCTAACTTTGCACGTAAAGCAACTACAGAAAGATGAACAAACAAAACCCAAAATTAGTAGAAGTAAAGAAATCACAAAGATCAGAGCAGAAATAAATGAAACAGAGATGAAGAAAATAATAGAAAAGATGAATGAAATTAAAATCCCGTTCTTTGAAAAGATAAAAACGGAAAAAGCTTCAGAAAGACTCATCAAGAAAAAGGGAGAGGGCTCAAATCAATAAACTTAGAAATGAAAAAGAAGAAATTACAACGGATACGACAGATATACAAACGACCACAGGAGACTACTACAAGCAACCATATGCCAATAAAATGGACAACCTAGATGAAATGGACAAATTCTTAAAAAGGTACACTCTCTGAAGACTGAACCAGGAAGAAATAGAAAATATGAACAGACAAATTGCAAGTACTGAAATTGAAACAGTGATTAAAAAACTCCCAGCAGGGACTGCCTGTTGGCAGAGTGGTTAAGAATCCACCTGCCAATGCAGGGGACACAGGTTCGATCCCTGGTCCAGGAAGATCCCACATGCCGCAGAGCAACTAAACCTGTGCACCACAACTACTAAGCCTGCACTCTAGACCCAGGAGCTACAACTACTGAGCCCGCGTGCCACAACTACTGAAGCCCGCATGCCTAGAGCCCGTGCTCTGCAACAAAAGAAGCCACTGCAATGAGAAGCCCGCGCACCGCAACAAAGAGTACCCCCCACTAGCCGCAACTACAGAAAGCCCACACACAGCAACAAAGACCCAACACAGCCATACATAAATAAATATTTATTTTTAAAAATAAATAAACAGAAAAACCTCCCAACGAACAAAAGTCCATGACGACATGGCTTCACAGAATTCTATCAAATTTAAAGAAGACTGAACACCTATCCTTCTGAAACTCTTCCAAAAAATTGCAGAGGAACGAACACTCCCAAGTGCATTCTATGAGGCCACGATCACCCTGATACCAAAATCAGACAAAGATACTGCAAAAAAAGAAAATTACAGGCCAATATCACTGAAGGACATATACGCAAAACTCCTCAACAAAATACTAGCAAACTAAATCCAACAATACATTAAAAGGATCATACGCCATGATCAAGTGGGATTTATCCCAGGGATAAAAAGATTTTTCGGTATCCATAAGTCAATCAGCATGATATACCACATCAACAAATCGAAGAATAAAAATCACATGATCATCTCAATAGATGCAGAAAAAGTTTTTAATAAAACTGAATACCCATTTATGATAAAAACTCTCCAAAAAGTGGGCATAGAGGGAACATACCTCAACATAAAAGAGGCCATGTATGACAAACCTACAGCTAACATCATACTCAATGGTGAAAAGGTGAAAGCATCTAAGATCAGGAACGAGACAAGGATGTCCACTCTTGCCACTTTCATTCAACAGTTCTGGAAGTCCTAACCATGGCAATCAGAGAAGAAAAAGAAATAAAAGGAATCCAAATTGGAAAAGAAGAAACAAAATACTTACTGTTTGCAGATGACATGATGCTATACATAGAAAATCCTAAAGATGCTACCAGAAAACTATTAGAGCTCATCAATAAATTTGGTAAAGTTGCAGGATACAAAATTAATACACAGAAGTCTCTTGCATCTCTATACACTAAAAACAGAAGATCAGAAAGAGAAATTAAGGAAACAATCCCATTTGCCAGCACATCAAAAAGAATAAAATACCTGGGAATAAACCTACCTGAGGAGACAAAAGACCTCAACTCTGAAAACTATAAGACACTGATGAAAGAAATCAGAGATGACACAAACAGATGGAAAGATATATCGTGTTCTTGGATTGGAAGACTCAATATTGTCAAAATGATATACTACCCAAGGCAATCTACAGATTCAATGCAACCCCTATCAAACTACCAATGGCATTTTTCACAGAACTAGAACAGAAAAACTTTTAATTTGTATGGAGACACAAAAGACCCCAAATAGCCAAAGGAATCTCAAGAAAGAAAAACAGAGATGGAGGAATCAGGCTCCCTGACTTCAGATTATACTACAAAGCTACAGTCATCAAAACACTATGGTACTGGCACAAAAACAGAAATATAAAATCAGTGGAACATGACAGAAAGCCCAGAAATAAACCCATACACCTATGGTCAATTAATCTATGACAAAGGAGGAAAGACTATACAATGGAGAAAACACAGCCTCTTCAATAAGTGGTGCTGGGAAAACTGGACAGCTATGTAAAAGAATATTAGAACATTCTTTATCACCATATACAAAAATAAACTCAAAATGGTTAAACACCTAAATGTAAGACCAGATAACATAAAACTCTTAGAGGAGTACATAGGCAGGAAACTCTTTGAAATAAATTGCAGCAATATCTTTTTCAATCCGTTTCCTAGAGTAATGGAAAAAAAATAAACAAATGGGACCTGATTAAACTTAAAAACGTTTGCACAGCAAAGGAAACCATAAACAAATCAAAAAGACAACCCACAGAATGGGAGAAAATATTTGCAAATGATGCAACTGGCAGTGAATTAATCTCCAAAATTTACAAACAGCTCATGCAGCTCAATATCAAATAAACAAGCAACTCAATCAAAAAATGGACAGAAATAGACATTTCTCCGAAGAAGACAGACATACAGATGGCCAAGAGGCATATGAAAAGATGCTCAACATTGCTAATTATTAGAGAAATGCAAATCAAAACCACAAAGAGGTACCACCCACACCAGTCAGAATGGCCATCATCAAAAGGTTTACAAACAATAAATGCTGGACAGGGCTTGCAGAAAAGGGAGCCCTCCTACACTGTTGGTGGGAACACAAACTGGTACTGCCACTATGCAGAACAGTATGGACGTTCCTTAAAAAACTAAAAATATAGCTACTATATGATCCAATAATCCCACTCCTGGGCAGATATCTGGAAAAAAACATGGTTCAAAAGGATACATGCACCCCAATGTTCATTGCCGTGCTGTTCACAATATCCAAGACATGGAAGCAACCTAAATGCCCATCAACACATGACTGGATAAAGAAGATGTGGTATATAAATACAATGGAATATTAATCAGCCATTAAAAAAATGAAATAATGCCATTTGCAGCAACATGGATGGACCTGGAGATTATCACACTAAGTGAAGTAAGTTAGACAGAGAAAGACAAATATCATATGATATCCCTTATATGTGGAATCTAAAATGAAATGACACAAATGAACTTATTTACAAAACAGAAATAGACTCCTAGACTTAAAAAACAAACTTATGGTTACAAAAGGGAAAGGTGGTGGGGGCAGGGAGGGATAATTGATAGTTTGGAATTGACATATACACACTACTATATTTAAAATAGATAACCAACAAGGTCCTATTGTATAGCACAGGGAACTATGCTCAATATTCTGTAATAACCTAAATGGGAAAAGAATTTGAAAAAGAATAGATACATGTATATGTATAACTGAATCACTATGCTGCACACCTGAAACTAATACAATATTGTTAATCAACTATACTCTAATATTAAAAAAAAGGAACACAATTTTTTAAAAAAAGGAAAGAATGGCTAAAAATTTCCTGAAGATTCAGGAAGTCCAGAGTGTTCCAAAGAAGATGAACCAGAAGAAACCTGAACCAAGACACATAATTAAAATGTCAAAAGTTGAAGACAAGGAGAGAATCTTAAAAGTGTCAAGAGAAAAACAACTTGTTATATACAACAGAATCTCCCTTCATAAGACTATCAGCAGACTTCTCAGCAAAAACTTTGCATGCCAGAAGGAAGTGGCATGACATATTCAAGGTGCTCAAAGGAAAACACTTCCAACCAAGAATACTCTAGACCATATGCACCTAATAAATACAGAGAACATTCCATCCAAAAGCAGAATACACATTCTTCTCAAGTGTATATGGAACATTCTCCAAGATAGATCATATGCTAGACCACAAAACAAGTCTCAAGAAATTTATTGAAATCATATCAAGTATCTTTCTGACCACAATGGCATGAAACTGGAAATACAGAAAGAAAACAAGAAAAATCTCAAATCTGTGAAGATTAAACAACATGCTATTGAACAACCTGTGGGTCAATGAAGAAATCAAAGGAGAAATTTCAAAAACAACCCTTAAGACAAATGAAAATCAAAACAAAACATACCAAAATCTATCGGATGCCACAAAAGCAGTTATAAAAGGGAAGTTTATAATGACACAGGCCTACCTCAAGAAATAAGAAAAATCTCAAATAAATGACCTAACTTTATACCCAAACAAAGCAGAAAAAGAACAAATGAAGCCCAAAGTTAATAGAAAGAAGGAAATAATAAAGATAGGAGTGGAAAAAAAAATGAAAGAGACTATTAAAAAGACAATTAAAAAAATAATGAAACTAAGAGCTGGGTTTTTGAAAAGATAAAATTGATAAACATTTAGCTAGAGTCACCAAGAAAAAAGAGAGAGCTCAAATAAATAAAATCAGAAATGAAAGAGAACATACACCAGATACCAAAGAAATACAAAGGTTCATAAGAGGTTACTATGAACAACTATATATCAACAAATTAAATAACCTGGAAGAAATAGGTAAGTTCCTAGAAACACACAATCTTCTAAGACTGAATCATGAATAGAAAATATGCATAAACCGATTACTAGTAAGGAGAATGAATCAGTAATAAATAAACAAAAACAGCAACAAGAAAAAACAACTCACAACACAAGTCCAGGACCAGATGGCTTCATTGTTGAATTTTACCAAACATTCAAAAAAGATTTAATACCTATCCTCCTCAAACTCTTCCAAAAAATTAGAGGAGGGAATGTTCCCAAACTCATTTTACAAGGCCACCATTACACTGATAGCAAAACCAGATAAGGACACAACAAAAAAAGTACAGGCCAGTATTGCTGATGAATTTAGAGGCACAAATCTTCAACAAAATATTAGCAAACCAAATTCAACAATACATTACAAGGACAATAAGCTATGATCAAGTGGGATTTATCCCAGGCAATACAAAGAAGGTTCAACATCCACAAATCAATGTGATACACCACATTAACAAAACAAAGGAGAAAAATCATATGATCATCTCAATAGGTACAGAAAAAGCATTTGACAAAATTCAACAACCATTTATGACAGAGACTGAACAAAGGGTAGAGATGGAACGTACCTCAAGATAATAAAAGCCATATATGACAGGCCCACAGCTAATCATTATACTCAATGGTGAAAATCTGAAAGCTATTTCGTTAAGATCAGAAACATGATAAAGATGCCCATTCTTGCCATTTTTACTCAACATACTATTGGAAGTCCTAGCCAGAGCAATTAGGCAGAAAAAAGAAATAAAAGCCATCCATACTGGAAAGGAAGAAGTAACTAAGTGGGCAACAACATGATTTAACATTTAGAAAACCATAAAGAGTTCACCAAAAAATTGTTTGAAGTAATAAACAAATTCAGTAAAGTTGCAAGGTACAAAATCAATATACAAAAATCTGTTGTGGGGCTTCCCTGGTGGCGCAGTGGTTGAGAGTCCGCCTGCCGATGCAGGGGACGCGGGGACGCGGGTTCGTGCCCTGGTCCGGGAAGATCCCACATGCCTCAGAGCGGCTGGGCCCGTGAGCCATGGCCGCTGAGCCTGCGCGTCCGTAGCCTATGCTCCGCAACGGGAGAGGCCACAACGGTGAGAGGCCCGCGTAACACACACACACAAAAAAAAATCTGTTGTGCTTTTATACACTAACAACAAACCATCAGAAAGAGAAATTAAGAAAACAATGCCATACACAATTGCCTCAAAAAGAACAAAATACCTAAGAATAAATTTAACCAAGGAGGTCAAAGACCTGTACACTAAAAACTGTAAGACACTGATGAACAAAATTGAGATGACACAAATAAATGAAGATATTCCATGATCATATATTGGAAGAATTAATACTGTAAAAATGTCCATACTATCCAAAGCAGTCTGCAGATTCAATGCAATCGCTATCAAAATTCCAAAGACACTTTTCACAGAAATAGAACAAACAACCCTAAAATTTCTTTGGTACCATGAAAGATCTCAAATAGCCAAAGCAATCTTAAGAAAGAAAAATAAAGCTGGAGGCATCACACGCCCTGACTTCAAACTATAAACAGAATGGTATTGGCATAAAAACAAACAAATAGATCAATGGAACAGAAAAGAGAATAAACCCTAAAAATAAAACCAAGCACGTATGTTCAGTTAATTTATGACAAAGGAGTCAAGAATATACAATGGGAAAGGATGGTCTCTTCAATAAAATAGTGTTTGTAAAACTGGACAGCCACATGCAAAAGAATGAAACTGGACCACTATATTACACCATACACAAAAATTAACTCAAAATGGATTAGACTTGAATGTAAGACCTGAAACCATAAAACTCCTAGAATAAAACATAGGTAGTAAGCTCCTTGACATCACTCTTAGTGATATTTCTTTGGATCTAACTTCAAAGGCAATGGCAACAAAAGCAAAAATAAACAAATGAGACCACATCAAACTAAAGAGCTTCCACACAGCAAAGGAAGCCATTAGTAACAAAAAAAGGTAACCTTCTGAATTGCAGAAGATATTTGCAAATTATATGTCCAAAAAGGGGTTAGTATCCAAAATATATAAAGAACCCACACAGCTCAGTAATTTAAAAAAAGATCTGATTAAAAAATGGGCAGAAGATCTGAACAGACATTTTTCCAAAGAAGGCATATTGATACAAATGGCCAACAGGCATATGAAAAGATGCTCAGTATCACTAATCATCAGGGAAATGCACATCAAAACCACAATGTGGTATCACTTCACACCTTTCAGAGTGGCTATTATCAAAAGAGCAAGAAATAATAAGTATAAGGACTTCCCCGGTGGTCCAGTGGTAAAGAATTCGCCTTCCAATGCAGGGGATGCAGATTCAATGCCTGATCAGGGAACTAAGATCCCACATACCGTGGGGCAACTAAGCCCATGTGCCACAACTACTGAGCCCGTGTGCTGCAAACTACAGAGTCCACGTGCTCTGGAGCCCGTGAGCAACAACTATGGAGAAAACCCACAGGCCACAACTAGAGAAAAGCCCACACGCTGCAATGAAAGATCCCACATGCCACAATGAAGATCCCACATGCCACAACTAAGACCCGATGCAGCCAAGAATAAACTAATTAATTTTTAAAAAAGGAAATAATAAGTGTTGGTGAGGATATGAAGAAAATGGAACCCTTGTGCACTGATGGAGAAAATGTTAATTAGTGCAGGCACTGTGGAAAATAGTAAAATTTAAAAATTTTAATTAAAAATTAAAAACAGAACTCCCACGAAAAATTAAAATTAAAAACAGAACTCCCACGTGATCCAGCAATTCCACATCTGGATATTTATCTGAAGAAAATGAAAACATTATCTTGAAAAGATTTCTGCACCCCCATGTTCACTACAGCATTATTTACAATAGCCAAGATATGGAAACAACCTAATTTGCAAAACAACCATGAATGAACAAGTGGATAAAGAAAATGTGGTGTACACACACACACACACACACAAAGGAATATTATTCAGCCACGATAACTGTAAAACATTGAAATTTGCTCAACGTAGATGGACTTGAAGGGCATTATGTTAAGTGAAATAAGTGAGATGGAGAAAGACAACTACTTCATGATCTCATTTATATGTGGAATCTTAAAAAAACAAACAAAAAGACAAGTCATAGATACACAGAACAGATTAGTGGTTGCTAGAGGCAGAGTAGTGGGTAGGCAAAATGGGTGAAGTGATTCAAAAGGTACAAACTTACAGTTATAAAATAAGTAAGGCATAGGGATGTAATACACAGCATGGTGACTATAGTTAATAATACTGTATTGCATATTTGAAGGTTACTGAGAGATCTTAAAAGTTCTCAGCAGAAGAAAAAAAATTTTTAACTATGAACACAGACATGTTAACCAGACTTGCTGCGGCAATCATTACACAATATATACAAATAGAGTCACTACGTTGTACACCTGAAACTCATATAATTTTATATGTCAATTATATCTTAATAAAAAAATCAATGGAAGAATATACACCAAAGTGTTTTCTTAAAGTTTTCATAGGACTTCCCAGGTGGTGCAGTGGTTAAGAATCCGCCTGCCAATGCAGGGGACATGGGTTCGAGCCCTGGTCCAGGAAGATCCCAAGTCCGTGGAGCAACTAAGCCCACGCGCCACAACTACTGATGCTGCACTCTAGAGCCCATGAGCCACAACTACTGAGCCCACATGCCACAACTACTGAAGCCCGTGCACCTAGAGGCTGTGCTCCGCAACAAAGAGAAGCCACTGCCACGAGAAGCCCATGCACCGCAACTAAGAGTAGCCCCCCCTCGCCGCAACTAGAGAAAGCCTGTGCGCGGCAATGAAGACCCAACACGAAGACCCAACGCAGCCAAAAATAAATTAATTAAAAAAAAAAGGTGACTTTAAAAAAAAATAAAGGTCTCATAAATACAGAGCCTACTGTGTGAAGCACTAGTTGATAATATCCTTTTCTACATAAATCATCACATTTTAATGCCAGAATGCATACTCCCACCCAACACCATCTTATTTTAAGAAGAAAAGCAGTTACTTAGTGAACTAGATCAGAGGTGTTCAGAATTTTTTGTTCCTGTATTTCTAAAGATTTGAAAAATTTATGAATACTTTTAAGCTGTAAAAAATGTAACTTCTAGAGTACTGAAAAAATTAACTTATTATCCTAGAACTGTTACACCACTCCTTTAAGTGAATACAATGGGATCCAAATGCTATACTGATTTGATACTCAACATCTGCTTAAAAAAAAAAATGAAAATGCTGAATTATGAACTTGGAAAATTTTACATTTTTTTGAACTCATATTTTCATTCCATTGTCTCCACAAAATTTTATTCTAATGCAATATATATCTGTGTTTGAAAAACTTCTACTAATCATTCTATGATACTTCTCCACAACAAAAATGTATATAAACTGAAATTTTAAATTGTAAATTTATTTATTTTTATTTTTATTTTTTTTGCGGTAGGCGGGCCTCTCACTGTTGTGGCCTCTCCCGTTGCGGAGCACAGGCTCCGGACGCGCAGGCTCAGTGGCCATGGCTCACGGGCCTAGCCGCTCCGCCGCATGTGGGATCTTCCCAGACCGGGGCACGAACCCGTGTCCCCCGCATCGGCAGGCGGACTCTCAACCACTGCGCCACCAGGGAAGCCCTAAATTGTAAATTTTAAAAATTTCCTGTGACCATAACTCTCTAAGTGTTAAAAATTCTGTTATCATTACAATTGTTATGAGCATAAAATTAATTAAAACATAATCTGCAAATTTTGATAGAAGCATAAAAACAGATTATTTTGGAAATGCGTTTCTTTTTTTTTTTTTTTTTGCGGTACGCGGGCCTCTCACTTGTTGTGGCCTCTCCCGTTGCGGAGCACAGGCTCCGGACGCGCAGGCTCAGCGGCCATGGCTCACGGGCCCAGCCGCTCTGCGGCATGTGGGATCTTCCCGGACCGGGCCACGAACCCGTGTCCCCTGCATCGGCAGGTGGACTCTCAACCACTGCGCCACCAGGGAAGCCCTGGAAATGCATTTCTTAGTAAGATGAATGGTACCTGATCCTGGCAATTAATTTATGTATCTACTGTAGTTGACTATTACTTACTCCTAGGAAGTCAGAATTCAGTGTAAGTTCTTTTGCTTTTTGGGGGTGCAAATAATAAGAAATCCTATTTGCATAAATAAGTAGACATGAAAGGAGTTCTGTTATATCTAGCTCTCTCAATATTTTGAACTCCTTCTGAGTTAACTACCAAAAAGCACAGACACATACACACACACCCCAATATCTAGTATCAAAAAAATAATTTTTAGTCAACTGTTAACTGATGACTTCTTCAAAAATAAACCAACTTTTCAAAAGAAGATCCCTAGTCATTCACTTTCTCAGCACTGATGAGATGCACCATAGCAAGATTCTGGATGGTGAGAATAGTCTAACCCACATCAACTAGTGCTTCAGTCCTTTTCATAATAACATCAGACTGGGGTTCACAAAGGGCAAACATAAACCCTTAGTGGTGGAGAAAACTTACATAAGTCTTCTAGATAGAACTTCTGTGATAACTGAAAGGTTCTATATCTGCACGGTCCAATAAGGTAGCCACTAGTCGCATGTGACTATAAATTTAAAAATTCATAATGCTCAATATTCATATGCGGCTAGTAGAAACTCTATTAGCACATTTAGACCCTTCTACTTACACTGTGGTCTGCAGCTTTTGCTGGCAGCTTGTGAGAAATGCATAACCTCCCACCCCGCCTCAGATCTACTCAATCAGAGTATGCATTGTAACAAAATTCCAGGTGATTCATATCTACTCAGAGTTTAAGAAGCCTTGTGCTAGAAAACTCTAATCCGTACAGTTTTTCCCTTTTATTCACCAAAAAACTGCCTCCATGAAATGTCCACCCTCTGGCCTTAATTCTTGCTCCTGGCCACACAGTACAAAATCGAATCCCCCTTTCCTAGCAAGAGCCCTTCCAAGTATTTAAGCAGCTACTAAATTCTCCCCCAACACACCTTTTCCTCCCCTCCCCCCGCCGTCCCATTGTCACGAGGTTAAATACGCGGAACTCTTTCAAGTACTTCTGTGCAAGAAAAGGCCCCAAACTGGGTTTCCCCGACTCTCTGGCAGAGCACGTGTCAAAGCAAGCGAGTCACAGTGCAGGCTGCCCTCTAGGTCCTCAAAAGCCTAACAGTTCCTGGTCTCTGGGCTTCGCAAACAGACTCCACCAGGCCGATAGCACGGTCGACCCGCCTGCTTGGCTCTTTTGCTGTCACCCACAGCCCAACTTCTGTCATTCCCCCCCCTCTCCTGGTCCCCATCCCCGCCACCCAACCCTCTTCTTTCCTTTCCTGGGCAGGTACCTGACTCAGAATACGAGGTCGAGACACGATGCCCCGTAGGTCGATGTACACGGGGGAAGAGAGCCCGCTCTTCAGCACGAAGTTCCCAAACTTGAAAGCCTGCACGTCGTACAGACCCGTTACCAATGACTCCAAAGCTGCATCATCGGCCGCCATCGTCCCCCTCTCCCAGTTCACTCCGAACTCCAAACAGCCGCTTACCCGCGGCGCCCGGTGACGTCACCTGAGAAATCCCGCCTCTTCCGGCCCCTTTTCCGGCGGCTGGACGAGCTCACTCCGCTCAGCTCCGGGTGCCAGGTAGCGAGAGACCAGGGTTGCAGGTCCGGTTCCGGGCAGTAGTAGTGAACTTTACCCCGACGCTGCCTGTGAGTGAAATCGCTGGACTCGGAAGCCCCAATAGTTAGATTGGCTCCAGGGTCATAAAATCAAGCCTCTCAGGAGAATTTGTATGAATCCTGCCTACTTATTATAGCGCAGTGTCCTCTTAATTCTCCTTCTTGGGCGAGCATATCTTTATTTGCCCGTTATTAAACACCACTGTCCCCTCCCCTCCCCTTTCTCCAAATAGAGTGTAAGTTCTGGAAGACGGGGACCTTTGCTCAATTCTTTTATTAACTTCATGGCATTTGGCAAATGTCAGTGTCATAGCAATTTCCGCATGGGACTATAAAGCTCTTAGCAGGTAATTGTTCATTACCTCTTCTGTCGGCCCTCTGCGTCTGGACGAGGACGTGGGTTTAGTACCATTTAGAGTAGCACAAGTGTTTGGCACATAATACGTGTATAGCAGATGAAGAAGAGAGGGAAGAGAGCAGAAGAAGATGAATTGATACCTTGGTATCAAGGTTATCCAGGAGGATAATCATGCCAGCTAATCTGAAAATCTAAGCGTATTTTTTATGCACAAATAAATTCCTTAAAGTAGAGGAAATTCCCATTGTGGGTAGAAGGCAATACTTTAAGGATAATTACCTTTAAAACCATAGACTCACGATTGTTACTCATAAAATTGATTCTCAAGTCATTCCTATGTTTCTATGTTCTTTTATGTTTGTCTGTTTTCTCTGAAGGCAAGATGACCAGCCAGTGTGAAGAAGTCCATGTTTTTGACAGTTCTCATTTCAAATAAATGCAGTAAAATCTTGATGAAATAGAAACCCACTGTTAAAACATTTTTCTTCTTATGTGCAAAATAATCTAATCAAAATACTTCAATCCCAAATACTTGTCAGCCTTAAGAATAAAATGGCCTGTTAGTTTACCAACAAAATGAGTTTTACTTGGGAATGGCAGAGGAATTGCGTTTGAGGCACGGAAACTATGGCAAAACATAGGCAAGTCTGGAGAACAAAGGCGAGGAATGTTACTTTACAGAGAAACGGGAAGTTGGGAGGGGCTGCTCTGAAGGAAAGTCCATTGGAGGAAATCAAGAGTTCAGGGTCGTGACAGTTTCTTATTGGCTGCGTTGTTGGTGTGCAAGGAGAACATCTTCCGCCGTCATGCTAGGGAAGTTAAGTAAGCATCTTCCTGCCCAGGGATGTAAAATAAGCTGCATAGGGTGGTATGTGCTGGTGTGTGCATGAAAGCTCCTCCTTCAGGGCTTCCTCACTCCACTTTAAATGAGATTTTCCTTTATTAGTTTTCACACACTCTAGCTAATTGACAGTGTACTATGAATCACTTTCATTTGCACTTGGGTGGCGCACACAGACTCTTTCAAAGCCTGATATGTCTGCAGAGTCTAGTCCAGATTCCTGGAGCCCACAATATGTTGTGTAAACTTGTGAGATCCATCCCAAATGGCCTGCCAATTTTCTAACAAAGTTGCCAAATAAAACATCAGAATGAAGTTAACAACACACAGGGAGGCTTATTTGGCACTTTTGGATAGAGACATGCCTTTGAATACTTCTCCAGGCAACAAAATTGTTGCTTTCTTTCCAAATGCTGGGTAAAACGTGTTATGTAATAATAACGCAATATTTTCACCTTGTCAAAGGCTTTCATATATTTGGAGGAAGAGCAAAAAAATTACTCCTTTCTACCAGAAGTTTTAATTAGAAAACAAAAGACCACCAGAAATAATATCTTTAGTGTAGTATATTTATAGGAATGCATAACTTGAGATGTACATTTTGAAGTTTCATCCATAACTTATAACATTTACCGTAGTAATAATAACAAGACAGCAGGTCATCACTTTACATCACACATGAGTGATTTTGACTTACAAATAAAATATTTACAACCTACCTTTACAAAACGACGTTGTGTGCATACAAAATGAACAACTGCAGAAAAATTTAAAAATAATGAGACAACCAAAAACCCAGAAGATACACTTAAGGCAGACCAGCAAGACACCGAAATAATTAAGGCTGTGGAATTCTTCTGCACCTTGAAAATATAGAGCTATTTATCAATACTGTGGAGTGATTTTAAATCAATTGTTACAAGCCTGATGGAAGTACGTACTTATATGTATATGTATATGCATAATGGTCCCTATGGGGAAACCTGTCCACTTACAGATAAGGCCCTTTATCTGAATGGCCAGAGATGCCCACCCCAAACTCTCAAAAGCCTTGGTGGGGAGGGGTCACTCAAAACCAAGAGGTGCCAGTGAAGTTTGCAAACCAACTGTTAAATATTCAAATATAAAGATCCTTCTGACTCCAGGTAAAAGGAATAACCTATATGATGATCCCACTATGTTTCAAGCTTTGTTCATTTGGCTTTGTAGACTTCAAAAGACAGCAAATAATTCCCCAGTGAGTAGAATCTAACTCTACCTATCAGCCCTAATGGTTTTGAATGGCCCTAGATGGTTTTCTACTAGAAAAATTGACACACCTGGGCTGTCTTCAACCGGATAGATTTCTGCATATGAGCAATAACATATACATACATATTATACACTATATACATGTACAGATGTACATATATCCATATTTTCCAACAGTTTGCACTTTGATCACTACTGTTCTCTGACTAGGATCTCATTCTGAAGAACAGGTTTAGTTTTTTCACAGTCTTCACATTTGTCCTAACTACTAGTTTTACCCACCTTCCCCACAGAGTAGGCCAAAGTTTGGCAGAAACAGAAGAAAAAGCACCAGGGTCAAAAAAATCAAACACAGAGATGACAGATATGGCTTAAGTTAGTAAGAGAAGATGTATGTTTTGTTAACTTCAAATTCATAACCACAGTCTTTGACATCACAGTAACAGTCTCCATAACACTCCAGGATGTGGCTTCATTTCTTGATGGAAATCAGGCATTGATGGAACTATTATACTAGCTATTCCTGGGCTAGCAAATTCGCTTGCTTAAATTAAACCTCAGGATTGGGACTCTGAGAATTGTCATTTGCACTCCTTTCTACCACCCTCCATTTTCTCAGCCATCCTCACTATCTGAAATAACATTTACCTGAATAAACAGTTAATCTTGATCATTTGAATAAAAAGTAAATCTGACGACATTTTAGAATCTCCCAGTAAATTTCAGTCTTTCCATAAATGTCCCTTAAAGATGAAAATTTGTCTCGGAGTAATTGTTTTTTCCTCTCCTCTAACTTCTACATGTACTGAAAATGAGGAAGAAATGTCTTTCATAGAAAATATGGCCTGTGATATTTCTGTGTTCTACTATTTTTGTATAGATTTCTCACATGCACAATATTCTCTATGAAAGACGTCTAATGCTATGGACAAATTTCAGTCGTTTTTAATCCTCTAGAATTAATGAAACAACTAAGAGCCTTATAGTTTTTAGAAAATGGATATTAATGTGGTAGCTCCCCTTTTCTTAGTGGAGAACTGGTAAACCTTATCCTTCCTAACTCCAACCTGGGTTTAATCATTCATTTCCAAATGATCCCTAGATTTTAAAGTTAAGAAAAACTGTAATGTAAATAAATATACTGAGAGCCCACATACTATGTTTGCCTAACCCAGACTCCACAGAGATGCTACACAGGAGAGAAATAAATAAGGCCCACATTCCTCAAAACTGAACAAGGAAGTGGTGAGTTTGCACTTTTGCCCTACTACAGAGACACCTTATGTTTGAAATATTTCCTCTTCTATCAAATTCATGGGACAAGGTTTTAGTTAATACACAGAAATAACCACCATCTAGTTTATGACATATTTGCTCCCTCATATTCTCACAAATCTAAATTTCCATGCTCTTCCACAGGGCAAGAAAAAAGTAATGACTGGGCTTCCCTGGTGGCACAGTGGTTGAGGGTCTGCCTGCCGATGCAGGGGACCCGGGTTTGTGCCCCGGTCCGGGAAGATCCCACATGCCGCGGAGCGGCTGGGCCCGTGAGCCATGGCCGCTGAGCCTGCGCGTCCGGAGCCTGTGCTCCACAACGGGAGAGGCCACAGCAGTGAGAGCCCGCGTACCGCAAAAAAAAAAAAAATTAAAAAAAAAAAAAAAATAACGACTAACTCACAGGCACTAAATCATGGAGACTATGGAAAAGCAAATATGCTACTCCTGAAACACCTAATTATCTTTAAAAAAAAATCCAAGGTTTTCCCTCTGAAAACTAAGAGTCCAATTCATTTCTACACCTGTACGTTTAATTTGCCTCATTATAGATACCTGTGAGAATCTGAAGAAATGAGTTGTGATATCAGAAAATGTTTTATTCTCACTTCTGCCCTCCCAGTGAGGAAAGTGGCTGTTTGGGCTCTTCTCTGTCAATTTTTCTAGAGCATAAAGCTTGAGAAGAGTGTCACGGTCGCTTTGGAGGGCATCTAACTCTTTGCTTCTGCCATAAGACATACTGGAGAAAACAGTTTATTGACAAACACTTCATCAGCTCTCCTAACCTTTTTCTGTACACAAGCTTTTAAATGATTGAAATTACAGGCTAAGACCAAATAACATTCAGACAAAGAGCACCTAGTACTTCCAATTAAAATTAATTTATAGAATTTGATCTCATGGGTTTTCAAATGGTATCTAAAGACATGAATATTGAAATCCTGGAATGTTCAAAGTTACTGTCGATAAAATTCTTAGCACTGGCAGTGTGTAGCACTTTAAAAAAATCAAAGTATTTTCTAGATATCCCAACTAAGGTATTTTCCCAACATTCCTATGAGATTAATTCCTCCCTCCATCCCCCCAACTCCCATTTTAACAATGGGGACATTTGGGGCAGAAAAAACAAAGACTTTCTGTAAGAAAGGACGAATCAGGAATAGCTGAGGTTGAAACTCAAGAATTCCTGGGCTCACCCTATGTTCAGACGGTTTCATTTAGAAGATATTTTAAAATAAAGAAAAAATGCTGCAGTATCAGTCAATCTAAATACAATGAACTTCTTTATCTCCCAACCTCCCCTCTGAAAGGCACTACTATTTATAAAGACTTGTGAACCACAAAGCGGTGCAGCCAGCTTTTCCTCTGCTTCCTCTACTCCCCCAAGAGTGTTTATGGCTGTCAGAGACCTGAAGGACACCTCCAACGTTATGATTTTTTTAAAAAAAATTTTCCTACATTCAGCTGTAAGCGGATATAAATCTATTTAATTTGAAACAAATATAAAAGATGAAGTAAATTATTATACCTTAGAAAAATTATTGTGGGTTGTCCCTGATCGTTTCCTTCTTTCTGCATCCCACCCTTACAAAACAAAACCCCCCCAAAACCCTATGCAATGAATATAAGCCAAGCAAGAAACTTGTGACCTTAACCAACATTTATTTTTCCCATTTCAACTGGAAGTTGACTCTTACTAATTCCTAGTTAAGTTTTGATTGCAAGAACTACCATAATTATAGTAGAAGGGGACTATTTCCTTGTCTCTCCCCTCTTCTCTACCACAAATACTGTATGTGTTCATATATCCTATTAATAAATATCTCTGTCAAAATAGGTACAAGAAAGTGGTTCCTAATCCTTCATCCCTCACCACAGTTGCCCACAGAGCAACCTAAAGTGTATTTCCCAACCCCATCTTCTGGGATTCCTTGTTATTTCCAGCTTGCTATGGAGAATTCTTGAACCAGGAATGCTATCATCTTATCCCTGTTGCAAAGGACCAGGAGCTTTGCAGATAGGATGACTCCTTGTTAGTTTTCTTCAGTTATCAGACTATATAAAATATACACCCTTTCTTTTGGGGCCTCTATTAATTCATTCTACTCTAATGATTGTACTTTGGGTCCAGTTAACAAAGTCATACTACTTTTCATTTCTCTGTCCCTCCTCTCCTGTCTCTTCACTTCCCCAACATGTGTACTTGGGGGAGATTCCAAACAACCTCCCATCTGGACCATCCCAACTCTGATGTAAAACCTGTTATAAAAGCTTTGGCTCTGCCTAATACTCTGTCAACTGCCCTACTGACAACACGACTTCATTAACGCTCTCCTGTGCAGTCTGGACACCATTGTCCTCCTCAAGCAGAAACTCAAGCTTGTCTCCTACATGGTCATAAAAATTCACAATGACTCAGCAGGGAGCTCTTTATTCCTCATCCACAGTGGATGGAACAGAACTCGCCAAGCCATATTGTACAGATATCTGGAATCCTCAGTGCCTGTAATCTATCCCATGATGTGCCCTAGGGACCAGGCTTTCTTCTTTTATGTTGTATCTTATAATGAAGACATATTTACTAAAAGAGTTTTTAGTAAATATGTTTTAAATTTCAAAATATTGTATCATATAGTATTTGTATATACCTATGGGTTTGAATGAAGAATATAAAGGGTTAGTCAAGAGAGAGCTCTGAGGAAGGGAGCCTTGATGACCCAGGGCCATATGAAAACTAGGAAACGAATACAGTCGGAGTCAGTTTCCACATATTTGGTTAATCCTGAAAATACATAAGTGCTATCTAGTCTTATTGCTTGTACTTTCTACTAATTTATTAATCTATAATCTTGGATGGGATGAGGTGGAGGGTGGATGAGGAAATTGACTTTGTTACCAATGGAAAAGAATGATGAGTATTTTTAATTCTACATTTCCACTGTGGGAATAAGTGTTTTTATATATTAACGTTCAGGCTTAGTTTCCACCATTCCTCTTCATTAAGATTGGTTTGTAGTTCTATTTATCCTTCATAAACTTTTCTGCTTGCACTTCTGTGCTGCATGATTTTAATTTTCTCAATCCTACTACAGGAGAGAAGCGATGCCATTAAACCTGATTTGGACAAACAGTTAAGTTATATTTTTAAGATATCATTCGCATAACAGCAATTTTGGAAACACATTCTCGGAAACAAAGGGTGGATCACGTACAAATACAAAAACAAAAACTCTTTCCCCAAAACTAAAAAAAAACAAAAGAAAGGAAGAAAAAGCCATGAAATGCCCAGGTTTAATTTTTTTTTCCCACCAGTGGAAAAAAGGGCAGTTCATAATCATCTTGTACAGAGAATATACACCAGAAAGCAGTGTTGGCCTCAAAGTGCAATTAGTCCTTTTAGCCCAGGGAAATATTGGTGGCTGAGAGGTGATAGATATTGCAATCACAGTTAAAACTCAATGCTCTGCTAGGGTGATGTATCAGATTTTAGTCCATGGCTTCAGAAAGGACTTGGGACCAGGCCTTTCAAAGGCCTATATGGCTGCCTCCTTTTGGTAAGCACCCCTTCACTTCCATAAGGGGTTAGAAATAAAGCAGGCCAGCTTTCGGAGGACTGCATTCTGCAGCGGCAGAAAACATCAGAAAGCATTGTTATGCTGTTCACAGGAACTGTAGGAAAGGTTTCTGTTTGCACTTCTGTATGAACCTGTTTATTTGTTACCTATTTGAAATCAAGTGTAGACATTAAAAAATAGCCCCACACCTCTTACTGTATTTGGACTTATTTCCTGGCAGGCTTTCCTGCCAGATGAACTCTGAGCTGCCAGTGAATCTGGGGATAGCATTTCATAAACAGAACCTAGGTTAGTCAAATACCTGTGACGGAGAGAAAAATCTTCTCATTCACAGATTGCGAAAGGGTAACATTGCTTTCTCTTAATGCACAGGTTCTGGTAAAAGAGTTCTATACAAGATTTATAAAATGCTCTAAAAAACCTGTCATCTAATTGTGCTTAGTCAAAACAATGTAATGCTTCAGTAAATAAGTCACTGTCTTACCTGGAGTACTCAAAGTTACTTATGATTGATTTCATATATATCTCTATATTATAAAACTCTGAAAGCTGAATGCGATATATTTTACTGTATGTGTACATGTATCCTATTAAGAAACTATATCTAAGTAATCTAATCCAGTATAGTTGACATACATGACATCTCTGTTAAATAGAACTTTTTGCTTAAAATTTCAGCCAAGGCGGAAACGTTTTATACTCACTTCAGTGAGCCGAAGTTTTGCCCAGTTAACCACTCATTTTGGAACACGCAATTAAAATTTCATAACAGCTGCTATTCTTCTTATCTTTGCCTCTCTTTTGAATACTTTCCGTGACTATTTGCATCTGTATCCCTTCTGGATGACCTTCTGAAAAGTCCCTGGATTTAGGGTGATTTGACTGCTGCTCAGACCCTGGAAAACCACTGAGGAGGTTTAAGAGGTACATCTCTCCATCCAGAAAACCGCGTGGAGTGAAATCATGAACAGAATTATTTACAGACACATTCAGTCTTGCTTTGGTTCACACTGCACTTCCATGTGAAACCTCGAGGGCTGGGAGACGGCTACGTCCCTTGGTTTACCCTGTTGACAATGTAGCTCTTGACGTTGGGAATAGGCCGAACGTCGTTCTGGTGCTTGCGGCGCTCTATGAAGCACGCCAGGCGGGAGGTGTCCAGGGGGATTTTGGAGTAGCTGCCATTGTGGGGCTGCAGCCATGGGTGCTGCAGGCAGGTGGCTGCCGTGGGCCGCCTCCGAAAGTCTTCCTGTAGGATCACATTGATGAAATCTCTGGCAGCATTGCTCACGCCACAGAAGTACTCATGGGGGAAGCTGAAATCCACCCTGCATACATTGATACACGTCTCCTCCTTGCTCTCATCCAAGAAAGGGGAGACCCCGCTCAGCATGACATATGTCAAAACCCCGATGCTCCAGATATCAGTGCCCAGGGACACAGGGATGCCTTGGATCACCTCTGGGGCAGCAAACTCAGGGTTCCCAAGCAGGTGGTGGATGTGGAAGTGACCTGAGATCTGGACAGCATCCTCTAAGTCAATGAGCTTCACGCGAGGCACTGGAATCCGAAGGTCAATGAGCAGGTTTTCGGGCTGCGGAGATCCAAGGAGGTGGGGATAAGAGAAGGCAAGTTCAGCTCTCTGTTTTGACTACCAGTAGGACTCCATCCATTCAGACACGGTTCTGCCATTCTTTGATAAAGCCTGTAGTATATGGGACATTCCCTATGTTCAAACTGAACTAAACCCTGAGGTTAAATGGTACTTTAGGGAAGTTGTTTGACATTGGAAATCATGTCTTCTTAACTAGCCCTTACTTCCGCACTACATCAAGAAAAGGATAAATTATTTATTTTGGAGAACAGGGGCTTCTTTTTCAAAAAGATGGTGACATTTAGTGGATTCCGTCTATAAAGTTAGACAAGGTGGTTAAAGCCTCCCTCCCTTCTCTAACCCCAGGTGTCATGGGACTCTGGGGTGTTCTCACTAATTCACGAATAACACACTTAAATTGTGACAACCCATTTCGTGTTTAATATTCACAGGGATTCTAGTGTAAGTAAATAAAATGAGAATTTACCTCCCTCAAGGGTAATGATGGCAGGTTAGACTTAACCATTTCCCTGCTAGGGTTGCTACTTCTTATTACCTTTATGTCCAAATGTGCAACCCTGCAGTTGTGAAGGTACTGCAGGGCTTCCATGATGTCTCGTATGTAGAAAGCTACTTTTTCTTCCATCAGCTCATCATGATTCATAAGGTAGTCTAAGAGTCGGCCGTCATCCATCCTGAAAATAGGGAGGAAAAGGCAAAGGAAATACGTTTATAAAGAAAACAGAAAAATAACACACACAAAAATCTGTAAGTTTGCTAACATTTCTCCTACTCCCTATTATAAATGAAGATCAATGTTGCAACACATGCATATTTTAGTTAGAGCCCAAAGTTAGTACAATGTTCAGAACTTATATTAAAAAGATAGATAGATAGATAGATACATGCATGTTTCAGGGAAGAAATCTGTATAACCTTAAGACACATTATGTTTCATTAACTTTTGAAACTGCTCACAAGGAAAAAGGTCTGACACCCCTTTAAGAGAGATTAGATTGCAAAATAGAGAAAGGAGGGAGAGAGAGATCTTGCAATTGTCTGAATAACTGGAATCTGGTGGCTTCAAGGAACCTCATATATGTCTTGCAAATAGCTTTTACTTGTCAATTTTTAGTTGGGGAAAAATAGAAACTAGGCAAAGTTTGATCTTGACATTCTTTTTTTTTTTTTTTTTTTTTTGCGGTACGCGGGCCTCTCACTGTTGTGGCCTCTCCCGTTGCGGAGCACAGGCTCCAGACGCGCAGGCTCAGCGGCCATGGCTCACGGGCCCAGCCGCTCCGCGGCATGTGGGATCTTCCTGGACTGGGGCACGAACCCGTGTCCCCTGCATCGGCAGGTGGACTCTCAACCACTGCGCCACCAGGGAAGCCCTGATCTTGGCATTCTTGACCCCCCTTTTGAATCCCATCCCTCTTGGGCAACTTTCCAACCTTAAAAACTATATCTGAAAGCCTGGTACAAGGGGCCAGCCAGACCTGGATTCAAATCCTGGTTCTGCCACTAACAGGTTGGCGGCTTGGAGCAAGTCATTTAAACTATCTGTGTTTTGGTTTCTTCATCTTTAGAGTAACAACAACAACAATAATAATAGCTATTTCATTATGAGGATTGTCCAAGCATCAAGTGAGACAATGAGGCATTTAAGCATAATTGGTAGCAATAGTAAGTGTTCAATAAATGGCAACTATTTTCAGGTGCTCTGGGCCCTCTTTAGGAGGGAGTGACCAGATGTCAGGCAGCTGGTCTCTAATATGCATTGGGCCATTGAGGCCCATCCCCAGGAAAGGCCCAGGCAGAGGAGCCTGAGCCAGAGTCAGAAACTGCTTTTGAACACAGCTGACATCCCCCTGCCAAGTTTCCATTCTCCTCTCTAGCTTATTCCTTCCCACAAACTTGTTCTCTTCTCCCACTTTCCTTGACCGGATTAAAGGCTGGGTCCCATGAAGGCCTCCTTTGCCTTCCTCTGACCCTGCCAGGGTGGGATAGGGGTGGTGAGCATGGAGTGGAGTAGGACTGGGCTTGTTAGATGCAGCCCCCTGAACTTCTTAGAGCGTTTTAGGGAGAAGTTAACAGTAGCTCTACTCTGAGACCAGAAAGTCTCAGCCACCAAGTTCATCCTTAGAGCGCTTAGATAATGCAGATGCCCAGGTCCCTCCCTAGACTAGGGAATCAGAACCTCAGTTGCCTGGTAGAGAAAAGCTCTACCAGCAATTTAGATGGCCACCAAAGGGGTACCCACAGTCATGGCATAACCAGGGTTTAGCTCAGGTACTGCCTCTCCACAAATCTTCCCTGAACCTCAAGTCCAGTCAAGCCCCTCTCTATGTTCTCACACAACTCTCTCCAAAATATGCATTTACTAGGCTATGCTGAAATCATTCATTTACCTATGGACTTTCTCATTAGACTTCTAACTCCTCAAGGGCAAGAAATATAACATTTAGGGCTTCCCTGGTGGCGCAGTGGTTGAGAGTCCGCCTGCCGATGCAGGGGACACGGGTTCGTGCCCCAGTCCGGGAAGATCCCACATGCCGCGGAGCGGCTGGGCCCGTGAGCCATGGCCGCTGAGCCTGCGCGTCCGGAGCCTGTGCTCCGCAACGGGAGAGGCCACAACAGTGAGAAGCTCGCGCACCGCAAAAAAAAGGAAAAAAAAAAAAAGAAATATAACATTTCATCTTTGTTCCTGCCACCCAGGCCCAGGTCTACACAGCGGGTGGCACATAGTAAATGCAATATTCATCTCAGTTAATCCCTGTAACATCTCTGAGAAGTGGAAACATCTTCAGAATTCACAGATAAGGACCCTGAGGCCCAGGAAACTAAGTACACTACCCCAAATCACAGAGCTGGAATCAGAGCCCAGGTTCTCCATGCCAAGAACAGCTTCTTTCCATAACTCTGTGGCAGCCTGGTAGTCAACACCTTCCCTCAGAATGGTCATTGACAAGTCTGAAGAGGCAAAGGTTCTGGGTCTGCTGTACCACCTTGGTTGATACACAAGTGACAATACTTTTTATTGGAACTCAAGTACAACATGTTGTCACTTGTAAACAAACATAGTTCACTGTCAACAGAATGTACCTTTTGAGTTAGGAAGCTCTTAACAAACAGGTTAGGCTCTGAAAGGCTGTTTGTAAATGTATTTATGAAATCCAAAGTGACAATCTTCACTATACTCCAATAAAAATTAAAAAAAAAGAACTGGACTAAATAGTAAAGCATGAGGTCAGAATAAGTGGTAATGTGCATATAAATTAAACTTATTTTTATCAATCGAAAAAAAAGAAAAACAAAGTGACAACTTACCAGCTACTACACAGCTATAGAAAGTTAAGTATCACAAAAGGATTACAATTACTAACAGTGATGGTTTTTCTCCTCTTGTTTCTTTTCAACCAGTTAAAAAATGTAGCCTAAGATGTTTGCATTTTGGCTTTCTTTTTTTCATCATAAATAAATTTACAGAAAGTTACTGCTTCGAACCCCTCCCTCCGCCCCCCCCACACACACCTAGACTAACAAGCACACAAGAGCAAGACTAAAATGACAGTTGAAAGGTGTAAACAGAGGTGCTTCTCTACGGAACGTAGGTTCATGTGGAGCCAGACACAGAACTGGTCTTCGGTGTAAATGTCTATCTCCTCTCCAGGCGCAGGGCCTCATCAGCACCAATCAGACAACATTTCTACGAGGGCTCCATACTTCTGAAAAGATTGTTCTCTTTAGCCTCTGTAAGATCTCCCTAAACCACAGAGCACGATCTCTGTTCTTAGCCTGGGGAAGAAGTGGGAAGGATGTGACCTTATTGGTCTATTCCGGGGCCCAGTACGTAGCCCCAAGTATATGGCTGCCTGAGTCCCTAGAAAATCTGGAATGAGTGGAAGGTTTTTTTTTTTTTTTTTTTTTTTTTTTGGTACGCGGGCCTCTCACTGCCGTGGCCTCTCCTGCTGTGGAGCACAGGCTCCGGACGCGCAGGCTCAGCGGCCATGGCTCACGGGCCTAGCCGCTCCGCGGCACGTGGGATCCTCCCGGACCGAGGCACGAACCCGCGTCCCCTGCATTGGCAGGCGGACTCTCAACCACTGCGCCACCAGGGAAGCCCGAGTGGAAGGTTTTGAGGGTAAGATTCTGCCCTTAAAGGAATTTCTTGGGTGGCAGATTGGGGATGCTATGGCAGTAGATAGATGCACAAACCCCTCTCTTTAATTCAACTCCACCCCTGTCAATAAGCCCATTGTCCATAAGCTTTTCCTAAACTCCTGCCCAGCCCAAGAGTCCATAAGAGAAAGAAGATGAAAACTGGAGTGAGAGAGATGTGGGTTCAAGTCCCAGCTTCTCCATTTCATAGTTTTAAGGAGGTACTTTTTTTTTTTTGCCGTACGTGGGCCTCTCACTATTGTGGCCTCTCCCATTGCGGAGCACAGGCTCCGGACGCGCAGGCTCAGCGGCCATGGCTCACGGGCCCAGCCGCTCCACGGCATGTGGGATCTTCCCGGACCGGGGCACGAACCCGTGTCCCCTGCATCAGCAGGTGGACTTTCTACCACTGCGCCACCAGGGAAGCCCTAAGGAGCTACTTTTAATGATCTTCCTTATCCTTGACTTTCTGATCTATAAAATGGGAATAACGTTTTTATACAGTGGAGGGGAGAGTGCATGTTACATAAAACACTCTGTAAACTAGAAGACATAGTATGAAATGTAACTGCCATTTCCATTAATTGTGGGCAAGAAATAACCCCAATAGCTCGGGACCACCTTCGAGAGATGACGCCTATACTTACAGTTCCAAAATCAGGATGTAGGAAGTGGGGGACTCATAGGTGTCATGGAGAGTGATGTATTGGGGATGCTGCAGGTGCTGAAGTAGGGCAGCCTCGTGGGCAGCCTGCTCTTTTTTCTTCATTTTTTTGCTAACAAATTTCACAGCGACATCTTTGCGAGTAGCTTTGTGAATGCACTTCTTTACTATGGAGAACCGGCCTCTGGAAAACAAAAGGAAGAAAGTGTTTTGCCAAGATTCCTCAATCAACTAGGTATCATTTTATTGAAGGATATGAGAAGTTTTATCCAAAGTGATTAGACAGTAACATTTTATTAGGAATCGACTTTTCTGTACTTTTAATTATAATGTTATCATTCAGAAAAGCCATCTTTCCTTTCTTAGCATTTTAGGGTTCTTTGAGATGCAAAAAACTAAACAATATTTTTAGTCATTATATTTTTCTGTCATTTTGAACATCAACCACAGGTTCAGTTTTCTTTTCTGCACAGTATATATTTCTATAATATATAACAGTGACAATGTTAAAGAAGGAGGAATTCTGCTTTACGGTAATTTCAAAACATTTTCTAAAGAGGCAATTTTTTCATTTTATTTTATATTTATGATCCTTCTGTTACAGAAAATTTCCAATATACACAAAAGTAGAGAGAATAGTAGAACAGATCTTCTGTGTACCCAGCAGCCAGCTTCAACAATTATCAACGCTTTGCCAACCTTTCATCTATTCTTTTCCCACCTCCTGCCCTTTTTTTCTGGAGTTTTTTTTTTTTTTTTTTTTTTTTTTTTTTTGCGGTACGCGGGCCTCTCACTGCTGTGGCCTCTCCCGTTGTGGAGCACAGGCTCCGGACGCGCAGGCCCAGCAGCCATGGCTCACGGGCCCAGCCGCTCCGCGGCACGTGGGATCTTCCCGACCGGGGCACGAACCCGTGTCCCCTGCATCGGCAGGCGGACTCTCAACCACTGCGTCACCAGGGAAGCCCCATCTGGAGTGTTTTAAGTGCATGTTATTTCTTGCATAAATACTTGGTTTGCATCTGTAGTTGACAAGGACATTTGAAAATATATAACCACCATGCCATTTTTATATCTAACAAAATTAACTGTAGCTGAAATAGACAGAATGGTTCCCAGACTCACCTGCAGGCCTATGGAAGGTAATAAGAGAGTGAGATAGATGGAGAAACTGGTCAGCAATGGAAGCAGAGAGAGGGAGGGTCAAAGAGGTGATAAGGCAGCATCATCCAAAGCCTGTTCATGAGGTGCCCTAACCCAAGAGCAGAGGAATGAGCAGTCCAAAGGGCAGTCCACTCCTCTAGCAGAAACGAATGCATCAGACACCAACAGACTCCTTGACCTGGCTCTGTGTTCACCAAGCAACTTCCTGATAATAATTTTTTTTTTACTATAGATTTTCCCCAAAGAAGAGAAAGCCCTAATTAATAAAGCAAGTATTAGACAAATATTAATCAAATGCCTATTACATGTCAGACATCATTCTTGGCCTAGTGAACAAGTATTTGGTCAAACTGGCAGCTCTGTTTTACATCATCCATTAATAAACTACCATTCTGCGTTTTAACAGCGCCCTCTCTTGTTTGTTTATTACAGGTCACCTCCTTCCAGAGGACTTTGGATACAGGAAAACAATTGATTGCTGAGGAGAGAGCTCCTGAATTAGTGGTTATGTCAAGGTACTGCTACCTTAATTTTTAAAATATATTTTGTGTGTATCAAAGTTATGCATCCCCATGGTTTGAAAAGTCAATTAGCTTTAACAAAGTTTCTTATTAAAAACAATAGTGCCTCATCCTCCACCCGTCCCCATTTTTCTTCCTCTAGAGGTAGTTTAATGTATCACTTCAGTGTATTTTGCTGATTATTTAGGTATTTACTTCTATGACTCTAAATATAGTATATTTTGTATGGCTATTTCTTGACTTTTCAGTTTTAGTTATTATCTGTTGACATCCCACTATAGAAGATGAGATTTTGGTCTCTTTCCTTCCTTTGTCCCCATCACATAACCACTTTTCCCATCCCCTGTCCCCCCAAGAGAATTATATTGTAATCAATATTCAGTGTTTCCATTATTGCAACTATGTCAGTGTTGGTCACAGTTAAACCTCTAGTAAACTATGACTGTTTTTCCTTTTTGTGGTAAAATGCATTCTTCAATCTTTTCTGAAAAAGAGTGCATGGGAAGTAAGTTGTTTGAGATTTGCATATCTAAAACATGCTTATTCTACATTTATATTTGATTGTTAGTTTCTCTGGGTATAATTCTAGGTTGAAACAAAATTTGAAGGAATTATTCTATTGCCTTCTAACTTCTAGTGATTGATGATGTTAACTGTTAATGTTCAAAGCATTATTATTCCTAATCCTTTGCATATGATTCTTATAAAAATATTTAGCTCTCTCCTCACTGAGATTTCTCCCACATTCTTTAGCTCAAATGGACACTTTCTGTAGTTCCGCTGGCCAGAAATATGGGATTCTGTCAAGAGTTTTAGCCTCTGGCATCCTCATACACTTCCACGTGAATGCCCTTGTGGGTAAAAGAGTAAGAGAGGGGCTTCCCCGGTGGCGCAGTGGTTGAGAGTCCGCCTGCCGATGCAGGGGACACGGGTTTGTGCCCCGGTCCGGGAAGATCCCACGTGCCGCGGAGCGGCTGGGCCCGTGAGCCATGGCCGCTGAGCCTGCGCGTCCGGAGCCTGTGCTCCGCAACGGTAGAGGCCACAACAGTGAGAGGCCCGCGTACCGCACAAAAAAAAAAAAAAAAAAAAGAGAGAAAGAAGAAAGGGGAAAAAATAGGAATCTCCCTGCTCTCTTCCTGTCTTTTGGCCATAAAGATGGATTTCTCTTGGAGATTTTGCTCTCTGTGCCTGCTGCACAGTTCACTGATTTAGCCCACCCTTGGGTTAAAGCTAAGAGATCAGGAGAAAAACAAAACACAAAAAACCCCTCAGAACATAATAACCCAGAAAACTCAGTGCCACTGTCCTTGTCTTTTTTCAGGTGTTAACTTCCCTCCCCAATCTCTGTTACTTACTTCTCAGAATGCTCAGGTAGCTGCTATCTGTATTTCATCCGTGGATTCTGGTTGTAGCCAGTGGGAGAGAAAGGCTACAATGGGCTTACTCCATCTTGGCCAGCATCAGAAGTTGGCTCATTTTAAAAGCTGGGGACTAAAAAGCTGTTTGGAAGCTCTGCGTGTGTGGGTGGAGCCTGTCAACTCGACCTTCACTGTAGGGTGATCTGAATGGACTGTTTTGTCAGGGGAAACTCCAGAGTCAGTATCCTTAAGTCCTTCCTCTTGAGCTGGTCAGATTCTCCAGAGAAAGACCCTCCTACTTTCTGTCTGGAAGGTGAGGCCCTGGCTGTCCACCTCTGGAGGTCTGGTGGGTAGGACAGCAGGGGTTCTCAGAATCTAGCATTTATCTATTCTCACAGTGGCCCTGTTTGGAGTATGGTTCCATTTCCTCAGTGGGGCTGGTGTCCCTGAGAACAGAGGCACTCTGTTTCACCCTTTCCAGGGGATAAATCTTCAGTCTTTTCCTTGATTGGGAAGGACAATCACACAGCTACCTGAAGCTGGGGAGGAGGTCTGGAGCCACAATTTCTTCTCACACAAGGTTCAGACAACCCTTCCAATTTTAGCATCTTCATTACACATATTTCCAGAGGTACTGGATGCTTCCAGCACCTGAGCCTTCAGGGAATTCTGCTGCAAAACTTACACTGGCTCTCACTTGACCCCATAATTGACTTGGACTGAGTTTCTCAGGTCTCTCAGTCATTTGCCACTTTCACCTCCTTTTCTGCTTCTAATACTTGCTATCTCTTCTTCCAAGGTCCTCATCTTTACGTGCCTGCTTAAAAAAAATCCTTTACTGTAGATTCAGTGAAGTCTCAGGAGGGAATGAAAACGGATGCCTGTGTTCAACCTGCCATCCTTACCTGGAGGCCTGGTACCGCTACCTTTTGGGATCCTGTACAGGTAACCAGGTAGCATTCCCAAGGGATAAGTCTTTGGCGTCTTTAAGCTGCAATGGTGCCTATATAGTTTATTTCTGGTTAAGTATGCCATGCTCAGGTGCTCTTTGCTTCTATGGATGGGCTATAGGAGTGAAGCTATTTCTTTTTTGTTTTTTGTAATACTTAATTACTGGAGAGTTATTTTTAACAAGATAGTCATATAGATCTAGAATTTTAGGTTTAGGTGTGATGGAGAAAGCTGACTCACTTACATGGCCCTGGCACAGATATCTTTTATGTATCTCATGTAAGTATCTATATGTTTTATTTCCATTCTGTTAATATATAACATTTTAAAGGATCTTCTAAAAAGATGAAGACGATACTACTTGGGAGAGAGGGAAAGCTTCAGGTTATTGGAGATGAAATTTTAAAAAAAATCAATTGCTTGGAACAGATCAGAAAATTGATTTCCCCTTAAGAAATATCAAAACGTCCATCTCTTCTATGTAAAACATGCCTTAGCCTATGGCTATCAACAGCAAATACAGGCCTTGGGGAGGAATTAACCAGTATATCCAGGTGGTGCAACCAATTTCATTTAGAACCAGATGGGGATTTGATTTGCTTATTATTGGGGTCATATGTAGCTTCACAAACTTTAATATCATGGAGAAAACTAGATTTCAACTACTAGAACTTATTTTGAAAAAAATTGCTATGATGAGAAACAACATATATTAGTAAAACAAGCACAGGCTTAAAGGCAGGTAGCCCAGGGTTTGAATTCTGGTTCTACACGTACTAGTTGTGGGATTTTGAGAAAGTTACTTGACCTCCTGAACCTGAGTTTCCTTTACTGGAAATCTACTCAAACACTACCTCATGGTGTTGTAAGGATTAGCTTAAATAACCTTTGTATACTATCTGCATGGTATCCAGAATACTATATTACTCAAAAAGCTTCATCATCATCACCATGTCAATTTCCACTGGCTTTATCTTTTCTGTTTGGCTACACAAAGAAGATAGGAAAGTAGAGCTAAAGCTGGTTTTTGATGAAAGGAGCTGTAACAAAAGGCAGTGAATTACATTGTTACTCCTGCCTAAGAAATGGGAATAACGAACATTTTTGCTCTCTCCACAACCTCTGTCACAACCACGTAGGAAATTTTACCGTTCATTGAGAGCCGTCAATCAGAGATGGAGAGGACGCTAATGGCCGAGTGCTCTTTTATTTACACATCACAGGAGGGTGGGTGACTTGTAAGATCTACGCACATTCTCTCACCTAGACCTCCTGGAGACCAATACATCACAGGCATGTAAAACCTTCCCATCAACGATTTTGTGAGACAGGTGATACATTATTTTTCACTATTCTGTTAAAAGTCACATTTCTATCCTTTTTCATTTTTGAGGACACATTTTTCTAACCAAAAGAGAGAGAGAGAGACCTGTATCCAACAATTAGTGCTTATGTATTCTTCTGAAGAACACATGGAACTTCTTATGAAAATTGACCATATAGTACTCACAAAGCAAGTCCCAACAAAAATCAAGGAATCAGTATCATGTAGACCAAATTCTCCAACCACAAAGCAATTAAATTAGAAATCAGTAGCAAGAAGACAATTTTTTAAAATCTCATACATTTGGGAATTTTAAAACAGTTCTACAGTTGGGTCAAAGAAAAGAATCATAGTTGAAGGAAAAATACCTAGAACTGAATAATGAAAATGCCACATACCAGAACTCAGGATTTAGCTAAAATTGTACTTTGAAGAAATGACTGAGCCTTAAATTCTTATATTAGAAAAGTAGAAAGGCTGAGAACTTTAATGTAAGCAGTTAGAAAAAGAACCATAGAAAATACACATAAATACTCTAGTTTTTTCTTAGTATAGAGAAAATGCCCTTAGTGAAAGAAACACAAAACAAGAAGTCGTTATTATCATGTGATGTTTTTAAGTGTTCATGAATAAAGGAACAGAAAGCTGGATTATTACCTTCCAATTTCATTCAGCTCCGTATAAGCTGAATCAAAATTTTCCTTCCAAGAAATGGTGGTACCATCAGCCGCCGCATCTTTGGAAGAGAAAGAATCCATTTATAATATTGAGAAAGCCATATAAGAATAACGAAAAGGTTAACAGAAAAGCTCCAGCATCACCCCCAAAGCAATTCTCATGACTAAATATGGAACCTAACTCAGTGGGAAAATGCCACAATTCTCTGAAATGTTATCTTAAAAAAATATTATCCAAGGGGAAACTGACATGACAGAGTCAGACTCCCTGTACCATCTCCATAAACGAAGGGAAAACTCCGAACAATCAGAGATGTAACTTCCGGATGTTGTCAAATAGAAATCTGCTAGAAAAAATTAAAAGGGAGAAAGAAAAACACTTTGAAAGGCCTAGAAAAGCCAGTGAGAATCAGGCCTGCAGGGAGGTTGCAGCAGAGAGGAAAGGGGAAGAGTTATACGGCCAAGGGGAAAAGGAAACGAAAGTGCTTCAAACATTCTAAAAACTGCTTTCTCACTCCTTTGTTCTCAGCATGAATGAGCTTATCTGGTGTATTGAGTGATTTAGCCTAACCCCAAATCTTCGGTGGTATTACCTTGTATGATGCATTAATTCCCTGGCAATGATTTACACACACACACACACACACACACACACAAAAGCACGCACACAAATATCTATCTGTGTTGACTGCTGGGGAGCAAGGCTCACAAAAAGCAGCGGTCATCCCTGGGCGGGATTTAGGCAGTGGCCTGGGAGAAGAGTAGTCAAGCCTGCAGCACGTCTCTTTTGACCCCGGTCACCTCAGGCTGCCCAGAGCACAGCCGGGCTGAGCCTGGACATGGCTAACCCACATTGAGTTCTCAGGAAATAGAGAACTGGGGCCAAGGTTTCCCAGTGAGTCACAGGCCCCTGGGAGCAGAGCTGAACCCGGCTGGCAGTGGGGAGAGGCCTGGGGAGCATTTCCGGAGCTAACCACGGGGGCGGGGCTGCAGCCCGGGGCCCTAGAGGGTCCACAGCTCCTCTTGAGACTCCAGGATGCCCTTAACCCCAAGACACAGGTTCACTGTCTTTTAACTACAGTGACCTCCTCTCCCTGCCCCAATGTACACAGCCCACTGCCCTGCCCTGCCCCAAACCTTGCTATTTGGAGCTTTCTTTAGGTTAACAAGTTTCCTCTTACAAAATGTCCCAGGGACCAAGGTGGCTTGATGAGCTAATGAATAGGGGGGCAAAATAAGAACCACGTTTGTAAAATACTCATGTGCAGCTAGTTAAATGCATATCTTAGTTGTTCAACACATCCACGTAAAAACATATCCATGTTGAAACAAGACATTGTGGGAGGGTTGGGGGTGGAGAAACTATTGAGTACTCATTTTGCCTCAAATCCTTCAGGCAGGTTGCTTTCCTCGCCCCGTTTTAAATTGGTGGGTGGGGCTGAGGTACACGTAGGCTGGCAGGGGCTCCCAGGGAAGAGGTGGCTCAGTGTTCCCATCTCAGAAGAGGGTTGGTAGCATCTATGTGACTCATGACCCCTGCCTGCCCCTCTTGGTCCCTGGAGACGCACACAGGTGCCCAGGAACCTGGCAGGCCCAGGGTAGACATGGGTGGCAGCTCTAACTTGAGCCCTGTACTTTACGGAAACACCCTTCGTGAGGCCTCTGAAATGCCACTTGGCAGAAGCCGACAAGCAAATCCAGGTCACCTCTAGCTCCGTGGCCTATTGACACTGCCAGTGGGCAGTGACATGCCAGTGGGCAGCCAGTGCCAGTGAGTATGTGACAGTCGGCCAGGTGTCTTGTCTCTGTCGCCTGGGGTACTGGGCATGGCTGGGACTCACCGTATTCTGGAAGTCGCACGAACTCTGAGGGCTCGCTGGGAAGGCTGATCCCCCAGGGGTTACTGGCACTGACTCTGAACTGATAAGGACTCCC
This sequence comes from Globicephala melas, assembly GCF_963455315.2. Classification (NCBI taxonomy): domain Eukaryota; kingdom Metazoa; phylum Chordata; class Mammalia; order Artiodactyla; family Delphinidae; genus Globicephala; species Globicephala melas. The sequence continues at coordinate 69,837,094 of NC_083317.1, read as the reverse complement.
AGGACTGAGGTCCTCAATGACAAGGTAAGTGTCCAAGGTCGACGCTACCGACTGCTGCCAGGCCTGGGAACCTAGGGCACAGTTTCCGAGGAGAAGGAAAGAGGAAAGGCCAGAGGCACATTGTTTCAAAGACCTTTAGCGAACAAAGAAAGGAAAAGTGACACATTCCATTCAAGGGACAGTTGTGGTCACTGCCTCGGGCCTTGAGAGCCTGTGGGCTAACTGTGGCAGGTTTGGGTTCAATTTCCTAAAAGACTGAACACGTCATGAGAGCGGTACAAGCAGCTGGCCTGTAGAGTCTGTTCATTTTCAAATGGGCACATGGGAGAGTGAAAAGACATAGAGCATGCAGAATTTACAGAAGCACACACGGCACATTTTTAACAAGGCCAGAAAAGTATATTGTGAATTAATAACAAAGTGAGAGAAAATATGCGTTTGGAAACTGAAACAGAAAGGAACATGTGTGGAGCACTAGGTACATGTAAAATACTGCGGAAGGAGTCTTCCCATAATTCTCTCGTTTAACCTTCTCACTTAAATCCTCAGAAATCCTATGAGGTTGGGAGGATTAATCTCACTTTACAGATAAAGAAACCAAGGCTCAGAATGATTAAATAACTTTCCCAAGAGAACTTAGTTCATCTTACAAACTATGACCTGAATAATGCTAAGGGAAATACAGGCTTGGAGAGATACGTCTCTCAGCTCAGCTTCTATCGATACCTTTGTGCTGAGTTGAGAGACACAGTGAACAGCTAAAGAAAGAGGCAAACATAAACAGCTTTATAACTGCAGAGGGCCTGTTTAAGAGAAGAAAGAAGGGTTAAAATAAGAGGAGTAACAGAGAGTAAAACGGAGGATTCTGGTTCCAGGTGCCAGCAGTTGCTTTCAATTCAGGTGTGTGGCTCATCACACGGCTCAGAGAGGTGTTTTGTTTTAACAATTAGAGCTACCTGGCAGCTTCTCATTTCAACTAATTCTTCTGGATAATAGTGGTTTCTAACTGCTAAGGAAATGTATGCACGCTTAGCACGTAAATGTAACAAATTTAAAAACTGAACAATTTGAAAAGTCATCATATATATATATTTATAGTGGTCTCTAAAGTTTGTCTGGGGGTAAAGTTGGCGGGCGGAGGTGGGGTAGACCTCTGCTTTTGCCACCCTAGTTACTTCTCTGGGAGAAAGATCACAGATTTGCAAACTAGAGACCTGGGTTCTCGCGCCAGCTCTGCCTCTTATGAACCCCAGCCTTGTGTTTCTTAACTTTCTTTAAGCTTTAGCCTCATCATCTGTAAAATAGGCCCGATGGTCCCTGTCTGAGTGATCGGGCTGGTTAAGCAGAGAAGTGCACGTGAAGGTGCTTTGCAACCTGCCATGAGTCATTATTCTGGCAAAAAACCCTGCTCGGTGTTTGAGATCAAAGGTGGCTGTAGCCCGGCACTGAGGCCTTTGTGCTGAGTTGGAAGACAATAGTTGGAAGGAATAGCTGATGAAAGGCTTAGAGGCAAATAGTTTTATGACTCTGAAGGCCCTCCTTAAGAGAAAGAGAAGATAGAAAAAGAAGAGCAGGGGGAGACGGCGCACCTTCCTCTCTGTACTCCACAGTGTAACCAGAAATAGTGCAGTTTCCCGTGCTGGATGGCGGCAGCCAGCGGAGAATCACAGAGGTGCAGCTTCTCTCCTGGGCAATGGGGCGGTTAGGGGCCGCTGGAACACCTACAGGGACAGAAATTAGGGTCAAATGCTATTTCTGCAGAACTTGGCATTTTACACCAAGGCTGACACACCTAACCTGTGTCTCAAATGTTTCCTACGACCTTCTCCACCGAGTGGCACACCTTTCCCTAGGCCCGAGAGAGAGCTGGGAGATGTACCTTGCTGTCAGAAGTTCTTCCTCGGACTAAATGCTGCACCCTGGAGAGAAAGCTTGGTCAGAGAACTAGGCTTTAGGAAGTGTACGGTAGGGCCCGGCCAGCTCTTATCAAAGATTCATTCTGTTCCCATTTGCTGGAACTTTGCTTCGGAACTTTCACAACGTACCTCTTCTTTCCCAGGTCTCAGGGATCCCTTGTAATGTCCAGTTAAAATGTCTGACTAACACAAATTCATAGAGACAGAAAGTAGAATGGTGGCTGCCAGGAGCCGGGGGTGGGGAGGAATGGGGAGTCGTTGTTTAACGGGTGCAGAGTTTCAGCTTTGCAAGATGAAAAGAGTTCCAGAGATGGATTACACAACAGTGTGAATGTACTTGACACTACTGAACTGTACCCCTGAAACTGGTTAAGATGGCAAATTTTATGTTATGTGTATTTTACCAGAATTAGAAAATGAATATTAAAAAGAAAGCACAAAAAAGGTTTGACTATCCAAGAGACTGTACCTTGCACTTTAACGGTAGCAGACGTTGACGTGGTGCCGTGGTCATTTGCTGCTACGCAGGTATAAATACCGCTGTCTTGGGGCATCAGATTGCAGATTTTGAGGGTGATTTCCCCGGAATCACTAGGGACACGAAAAGGATGCCCTTCAGACTCCAGTAATGAGACAAGTGACTATAAAAGTATAAGGGGTGCTGAGCTGAGTCCTTAGGACCAAGGTCTAGTCCCTGTTCTGTTACCGTCTTATACACTTGGGTGAGAACCTTGCCTCTCCATCTCCCCAATGCCATACAGAGGAAGAAAATTCTTGCCATGCCCATCTCTCAAGTTGGTTGTAAATGAGGCTTAGTAGAGGAGTAAAATGGGATAAGAATCAGAACGTGGTTTGAAATATATAAAGTCCTATGCAAATACTGGTCCCCAATATTACTAGTGTCATTGCCACCTAGCAACTTGGTCCCAAAACATTTTCAGTCCACAATCAATAACAAGTGGTACAAGAAAATGGAAAGAGAATGAAATGTTCAAGTATTTCACATTCTACATGTGGGACCCTCAAGATAATTAAGTGACTTAAGCAAAGGCAAATTCCTCTACTAAATAACTTTCCCAGTAGTCCCAGCCTGGGGTCCAGGACATCAAGGGGAAGAACTGCTCTGAAAGGGTTAAATGCAGAGGTCACAGTCAGCCCTACTCCCTCCCCACTGGTCGCCACAAAACCTGGTGATCTCCATGAGCCTCACCATGCACTGACTCTCAAGCTAAGCTCTCTGGGTCCACTGATACTTCAGGACCTGGCCAGGGAGTCTCTGCTGGGAACCCCATTTCACATGCAAAAACATTAAGTTAAAGGATGCAGTGTCTTGATCCTAGCTGTTTCTTCCATAAATGTTTCTTAAGCATCTAGGGCTTGCTATGGCTTTCCTCTGTAAGCAGTACTGTGCAAGAAAGTTCTTAATTAGCCGCAGTAAATATTAACAGAATAATTGGGAGGCCGCCAACCAAATTTGTTAAATAGTCTTTGTGAGAAGCATGCTTGTGGCTGGATTTTCTGTTTTCTATTGCACACTTTGGAGTAAGTCATTTTTGTTTCTTCTAAGAAAATTGTTCTTTAGTTAATGAAGGAATTGAGTATACCACTGTTTCACAGGATTCCGAGGGGCACAAAGTTTCTGGGCTAGAATAGGCTCCAGGGCAGCTCTTCTCTTGAGACCAAGTAACCAGAACAGGAGCTACATGCCGGACTTAGCCTCCGGGTACTGCACCCAGGTGCTGGGGTTGCTGACGTGGGGAACGTTAGCTTACCAGGAGGAGACCGTGTACGTAGCTGAGCTGTTGTCAGTGTCAAGGATGTTCTGGTCTGGACCCTTCCAGGTGATGGTGGGCTTTGGCCGCCCACAGACTTTGCACTGCAGTGTCACTGTGTCCCCAAGCAAGCAGGTCACATCCACTAAGGGCACGAGGAATTCTGGCGCCACTGTGGTCAAATCAACATCGATATAAATTTGCATCGTTCAGAACAGACAGAATAAAACAGCTATTTTATAACACAACCCTCTCATTCCCCACCCATGTTGTGTAACGATTCACAAATAACCTTCAGCTTAACTCTGTAGAGCCACCTGTGTCCCGTGAAAAAGTATTTTTAAAGTAATAAAAAAAAGTAATAAATGTTTATTTTAGATTAAATTAGGAAATATAGATTAAAAAAGAGAAGAAAAAGCTCCATGGTGACATCACACAGGGGTTACTGTGAACAGTCTGGTATATATCATTTTAGACTTTATATAAACACAAATTTTCTTACAAAAAGTGGATCCCATTATACACATTAAAAGGTGTGGTCTTTTTCACCCTAACAGTGTATCCTAAACATTTTCCTTGTCTGTAAGTAGTGAACTATATCACTATTGTTTAAAGGTGCTACCTCAGTGCTGGATTTGCCGTAATTTATTTAGCCAATCGCCACGTACTCAATTCTGTCACTTTTTAACTCACCTTCTTGGATGAAATTTGGATTTAAGATCTGAAAAACACAAAGAAACAGAAAATTGCTTAAATCCTAAACTACTAAAAGAGAACGGGAGACTTCTATCCTAGTGAGTAAAAGGAAAGTACAGTTTGGGGCGAGAAGCGTGGAGCCCAGCTCCTGTGGCTTGTGACTGCTTCACTACTGCAGTAACAACAAGGCCGCCTGGTTTACTTTCCCATCTGCTCTGACTGTTCATATTCCCTCTGGGCAGCCCGGGCCCCAGGCAGGTTTACTGTGACTACAGAGCTGGGCTGGCCACAGCTGGCCTTGTTATCCTCTGTCACCTCACCTGCTTTTCCTCCCTGCCCTGTGCCATTCTCCCCCACCTCAATATGCACTCAAGCATCGTGATGGCACTGATTCTTCCCAGCATCGGGAATTTTCCAAAACAGAGCGACTGACATCTATTAAACTGGAAGAGTCATGGACATTAACCAGCCCAGTGGTTTCCTTCCAGCACCTAAATGCAGAGCTTGTCTGGTTGAAGGGGGAAGAGGGAAGCCCCAGCTGTCCATCCTGCCCCACTGAACTGCTCCTGTAGCCCAGGCCTCCACAGGGCAACTTGCAAAGCACTGCACAGCCCTTTTGGCTGCACGGTTGAGGAAACAGAGACTTGGGCTGCCCTAGGGACCTATCTGGTCACGTGGCTGGTTGGCAGAGGCCGTGCTGGAGCCCTCTGCACACTACGGTGTCTGCTTTGTGACACCATGGATCTTACAGAAGGGAAGACCTTCCAGTCGACTGGCCATTACCCCTTCTTGAGAAGATGTCACCTTGGTTTTTCTCCTATCTTTTGTATTACCTGTAATCCTACAGTCTGGGTCATAAAGCTGGGTGGGGGGAACAAAACCTGGGCTTCCCAGTAGGAGAGGCTGGCGCTTACCTCTTTTGCTTAATGTGATTTTATCTTCGTTTTTAAAAACTTACTATCATCACTTTCCTTCACCGTAACATGGTGATAAATAATACCTAGTACAAAGCGTTATCATGAAGATTAAATGAAATATTGTATGTCACACAATGCTTGACAAATAACAAGTATTCAGTGACTATTTAAATAAATTATCTAAGTCTAATCATCTCCCTTCTGCTAAGAGGCCTATCGTTGCAGGGGCTTATCTCTAACAGTTCATCTTGCAAAATTCTTCTTTCCTTCATAATGAAGCTAGGAGGCTCCTGTGTCTTGCAAATCGTCTGTTGGGGCAGTCACACTTATCTCCCCAATTTACCCAAGTCATAGGTGAGCTTGGCTTCTGTGTGGTTTTACCTGACACAGGCACCCACACGAGCCCTTTGGAAAAAGATATTTCCTCCTCTGAGTTCCCCTCTGCACACCGATTGCCTGCATCTACCGCCCAGGTTTTTCACGAAGCAGGCTGCGGAAAACTCTTGCAACGCCAAGTCCCGGGGCTGAGTGTCTCAAGACTCTGACCATCACGGTGCCCTATACTAGCCTCCAAAGGCCACTCACACTACTGCCTGGCCTGCTTTTAAATCAATGGTTTTCAATCCTTGACCCAGGTGGCTTTAAAAACACACAAACCCCCCAGTGCCTGGGCCTCATGCTTAGAAATTCTGTTTTAATGGGTGTGAAGTGGGGTTGGGACCAGCAGTTTTAGAAGCTGCCTCAGGTGAATCAACATGCAGCCTGTTGAGGAAAGCTGCTGAAAGTTCCCCTCCATCCAAGGGGACTGATCTCAGATAAACCAACTTCCTGCCCCTGAGTCTTTTCTGGGCGTGGGTGTGGAGGGTGCATGGGGCATTTGGTAAAAGCGACTGCTTCTCCCACACCTTAGAAACCGCCTCTATGTGAAGAGGCCCTGGGCCATGGTAGGCAGAGAAGTGTGAAGAGTTGCTCTAGTTGAAAAATTAACTAAACTACCAGTGCACATGGTGGGCAGTCCAGCATCACTTGTAGGGGGCGCTAAGGAGGCCATAAACTGGTCCACCTGACTTAGGTGAGGTGGGAGAATGACATCAAGCCAGTCATTTCACAGTCAAAGAAAAGGAAACTAGGAATATTTCCTAAACGTTAATAGTGGTCTTCTTGGGGTGATGAGATGAAGGGTGGCCGTCCACCCACCCATTCAAAAAACGTTGCTTCTTGAGGCTGGTGTAAGATTTTGTGGCTACAGAGATGCTAAGCCATAGGCCCTGACCTCAGGATTTATAAAACATCTGCACATTGGTGATTCCTTTTTTCTTTTTCTTCTTACCTGGGCTTTCCAAATATTCTGCAGTCAGTATGTTTCACTTTTGTAATATTTTTTTTTTAAGGAAAAAATGGTTCACTTAGAGCTATTAGACCGTAAGTTCTTCAAAGACAGGAGCCATTTGTTATTCATCTTTGTACCTCACGCCTCTAGCCCCCGGTCTGCCACGTAATGGGCATTTAATACGTGTTGGTTGAATGAGTATTTGACCTATGTCCACATTTCAGTTCTCCAATGAATTTAGGACTGATTCATACACAGAATCTGGAAGTAGGGCCAAAAGATCTATAACATAATTACTCCTGGGTATAATACTATTTGAATAGAGTCTATTTTCAAACACAACGGCACGCAAACGTTTTGGAAAATGATTAAAAAAAAACCAAAACAATAAAATCAATGGCCTCTGAGAGAGGAGGGTCTTAAGAGTGTGGGTTGCAGGAGGGACTGTAAACTCTCCAGCAGACAGAGTACATAGTACCAGGCCCTAAGCCGACACACTCCCTGGCCTTGAACAACATTCCCAAGCACCTGAGGCCTCGGTTTTATCTGTAAATTGGGGACAATAATGCCCACCTGGAAAGTTGTTTGACTGAAGGGCTCTATTTCATGAAGATTTACTGAGCTGACCCTTGGTTAGGTGGTGGTGGCCTGCCCTCCCTGGGCCAATGGTCTAGTGGGCAAGATGGAATTAAATGGCTCACAGTGTCCAGGAGGGAGCCTGGCTGATGGCGATAGCCAGCCTCCAGCAAACACGGAGCACTGCCCTCTCTCTCGTCCTACCCCCACTCAATCATAAGGACTCCAGGGTAAAAAAGATTTGGGAATGCTGCCAGCTTTGTTCGACGGCCTGTATTTCCCATCTTGATGGGAATCCACAAGGGAGCAGGACATCGAGTCCACGCCAGGAGACACAGGGAGGAGAAAGATGACAAATGGAAGAGACAAATGGCACTTTCCTACGTTATAAAAAGTTAAGTGGGGTTTCGTAAACCTGCACTGTGGCAGTACTTCTATAAACATCCCAAACGGCTGCTTAGAGAATTTACCTTATTCCTCTTTCTTGTCACAACCCCAACCGTGTTAAGTATATTGTTAAACACAGGCACCGTTTAAAAAGAAAATCTTCCTAGCTTCCGTGTAGAACTTAGTGCGGACTTTGGAGAGAAAGGCTGCTGATACGGCTTAACTGCAGCTTCTCTCTGGAGGCGGCTTGTGGAAGGCACCCGTCTTCATGCCGCTGCCTCTTGGCTGGCCTAGGTGTTGCTGACAATGGTAATACCATCACTGATTTGCTTAACCTTGCATGGCTGGCATAAACTACTCACAAACTCCTTCACTTGCCCCTCCAAAGCGCTGGGAAGAGGTGCCGAGCACCTGTTACCTATTCCCATTTCCAGAGGAGACAGGGAATTAAGTGCAGCCTTACGGAGACAGTGACGGGGAACTGGCCCCCAGAGCTCTTCCCACCTCAGTGCTCAGTGCAGAGGCAAGGTCTGGGGAAAAGCATCGCGAGACTTTGTCATCGATGTCAAAGGCCTGCCTGCTGACCTTTAATCCCCATCCTTGCTGTACATCTCATCTCTACCCAGTCCTCCTCTGCAAACTCCTCCAGCAAGGACCAAGAGCCTGGAAAAAGTCCATACCCATGTTTTCCTAACTGTGACTCTGGATTCTGCCCATAGGAGATTCCTCCCTCGTTTATTTCTCTTTCTGTTTTGAAGCAAATCAGAGTATGGACTGGAGAAGAGTCATGCCAACCTTCTCACACTGTATCTTGTATTTGCCTGCGGCTCCCTATGGACTACAAGGCCCATGCAGGCAAGGGCCACGTTTCATTTCATTGTCATTGCCTCAGAGCCTAGCGTAATACCTAGCACATAAGTGCTCTGTTGATATTTGTTAAAGCAATGAAAATGTGAAATGGTGGGGTCCTAAGTTGGGGGAGGAGAGTTGAGAAAATGCCTTGCTGTGAACTTGGAGTGTTTTCGGATTTCCATTAGTCTGGAACTTGACTTGTTCTGGAATCTCATTGGTCAGTCAGGGTCTGAGATTTAGCCAACAGTGACCTTCCTCTCCTCTCTGCTCTTCCAGAGGCTGCTCCCTATGGCTCTGATCACGCGCTGCCATCTATCCACACATCTTCCCTGCATGTTAATTGCCCCACCAGACTTGTGAACCGTTCAAAGATAGTAACCTGTTCATGTACTGTTTTACGTACTGTTTGTTATGTTGCTTAACATAGCACCTTGCACATAGCAAAAGATCAAGTAAAATTTGTTAAATCAAGTTAACTGCGGCCACTCAATGAGTAGACTAGAATTTAGGTCTCCTGACCACCTTGTCTTATGATCACCGGTGGTGTGGGCAGGGACCTGAGGCGTCAGTCTGGGACCCGAAGGGTTAATCATAAGATGCAGCTATTTCCTAAATGCTAACATTTGCCTTCATTAGAAACAGTCTGGGGGCCACGTAAAGTGGTGGCTGGGCAGGAGGAGAGATCTGGAATCTAAAATGGAAGTGGCCGTGGAGGGAAGAAGACATTTACATAAAATGCACACTGTCTCTCTGGGAGACCCAAGCGCAGGAGGAGAAGGAGGCTGGTACAGGCCGGTGGGAAAGAACTGCTGGGAAGCCTGGCTTCATTTGAACAGCAGAGGGCGGCAGGCGGTAGTGCGTCCTCCTAGAACCACCATGACGCGGTCCATCAGCAACCCAATTTCTTCCTTCCGGAGAGAATTCCATCCGTTTTCTTGATTTTTCTTCAAAACGACAGGGCAGTGAGGTAACAGGAGAGAATCACAGGCGAAATCAACCAGCAATGAATAACGCGCTGAGCTCTGAGGAAATCTGGAGTCTATTTTTCTTGCCAGTCAGTGTCCAAGATTCTGACTTCAAGACCTGAGAGTGAGGGTGAAATCCCATCTGCCTAGAAAAGCAGGTGTCAACTGACTCCAGAAGAAAAATACCTGTTTTTTTTCTAAATCCCTCATCAGCTGTCACAAAACACAGTTCAAAACTACATATCGAGGGCTTCCCTGGCAGTGCAGTGGTTGAGAGTCCGTCTACCGATGCAGGGGACGCGGGTTCGTGCCCCGGTCCGGGAATATCCCACATGCCGCGGAGCGGCTGGGCCCGTGAGCCATGGCCGCTGAGCCTGCGCGTCCGGAGCCTGTGCTCCGCAACGGGAGAAACCACAACAGTGAGAGACCCGCGTACCGCACAAAAAAACCAAAAACCAAAAACAAAAACAAAAACTACATATCGAGAGTGCTGAGGGAATAAAAATGGTCAAACGAAACTCAAACCAAATGTCCTGAACTCAACTCAGAGCTACCTTGACTAAAACAACATTTCTGTCTTCTGCCTCTTTTTTCTATTCTCTTTATGCTTGTTTCATATGAATCTGTGTTCAGAGGAGGAAGGAGAGGGATTTTAGATGATGAGGTTTGGCAATAATATGAACAGATACCGGAAAAACACTTTCTAAAAATTGAGGTATGATCTCTGGTTTGGAGGTTTAACCCTTCATGTTTCCAATCTGGCCAAACCAGACACGATTTTCTAATTTTTTAGAATACATTTCTCTAAAAATTTAGAAAATATTCCTACCTCTGCTCATCTCTTAAGAAGACATAAAATAAATTGCAGTAAAAAAAAATACATAAATGCAACACAATCCTGAACAGCAATAGAATTCTCTCTTTGAACTAGTTCTGTACCTCCCAAGTATTTTCATTATCATTTAGCTCTAAGTAGTTTTCTTCAACCATTTTTTTCTTTGACCCCATTGTAATAGCATTGTTTTCAAATTTACAAATGTATGAGGTTTAAAAAAATTATCTTCTTGCTGATTTCTAACTTAATTGCATGTGGTTGGAGAATTTGGTCTATACAACACTGATTCCTTGATTTTTGATGGGATTTGCTTTATGCGTAGTACGTGGTCAAATTTCATAAAAAGTTCCATGTGTTCCTGGGAAGAACGTATGAGCACTAATTGCTGCGTAGAGCTATGAATGTCCATATGTGGAGCACATTGTTTCACAGGGACGTCTAGTCCAAACCCCTCTCCTATTTCTCCTCGGTGTTTTGCTTAAAGAACATTTATTGTGTTCTCAAAAATAAAAAGGGTAAAAATATGACTTTAATAGAATAATGAAAAAAAATCTATCGCCTGTCCCACAAAACAGTAGAGGGGAAAGGAACAGAAAGGGGGTTTACTGCTGTGCATGCATGGGTCTCCCGGGGCTGTCAGCCACAGAGAAGTCTGTCAGGACGGGACTGGGGTTGCAGGGTGGGATGGTGAAGCGGCGGTGTTATCACTTCCCTTCTATAAGTCATGTTTGCAACTTGGAAGCCAAGATCTTGACTCTGAATATTCAAAGTCTTTATAGATGAATGTTCTGAGGTCTCCTCCCTCAACGATTTGACCTTGATCATACCCCTATCCCCTAAGCTTCTTTTATTGAGTGAAACACCCTCCCAGAGTCTGTGGACCCACAACAGGTTACAGTGTGTTCCGAGGCCACGGGAGAGTGGAAGGTTGATTTGTGGGAATTCTCATGCCCAATGCTCCTTCTCTGACGTCCCCCGCTGCACTCAGCCGCTGTCATTTCTGCTTCCCCCACTGCTCCTCCTTTGCCTTTCACAGGCGCTCATTCCTCCCCCTGTCCCGCCCGTCAGGATCAGGTATTTACCACCTTTCATTAGATGGATGGCAACAGCCCTCCAACAGGCCTGCCTGTCCCCACTGTTCTCAGTCAGGGGCCAGCAATCTTCCTGAAGTCCAGAATGAATCACCCTGACTCTGCCTGACAACCTTCCACTGCTCCTCACTGGCCACTGGATTAAGTCCAGGCTTCCTAGCAAGTCCCCCGAGGCCTTCAGAGTCTGGTTTCAACTCACCTGCCAGGCTTTATCTCCCACCACTCTTCCCACACACCTAAACCCCGGCTACCCAGACCGTAGTCTCTTCTCAAAATGTGCCAGGCACTCTCATACCTCTGGGCCTTTGCTCAAGCCCTTTTCTGGCCCTTCACCTTTTTCCAAGACTGTTTCCATCCTATCAGTCCCTCCAACCCACACCCTGCCATCGTGGGAAGCCAATGACCACGCTCACAGGCATTCTGGGAGACAGGTGGTGAATACATAACCTTGGGGAAGTTACTAACCTCTCTGTGCTCTCTCACCTGTAAAACAAAAATAATGATAATAGTACCTACGTCAGGGTGCCGTTGGGAGGAAAGGACTCAGCACGGAGCCAGATATATAGGAAAGGCTGATAAACAGTAGCCACTGCTACTAGCCCAGGGCCTGAGTGGGTGTCTAGATATTCACTGAACGAGTACATGAATGGCTCCATGCCTCCATCAGAGCAAGTTTCGAAGTCTGCTGTATAATGCAGGCGTTTAATCGGAGCTGCCTCCCTCATGTGACGGCAGTAAGCAGTGGGAGGGACCAGATCTTACATAATTCTTTGGCCCTCCATAGTACTCACTGCGATGCCTTGTGTCAACTGGGTTTTGTTATATTGAGTTGATTAGAAAAACACGTTGAGTGAGCCAGTAGGTGGACCTCGACAGCGCAGGGTGTGGGCAACGGAGGTGGTGACCTCTGCCCCGCTGATAGCTGGCTCTGAGAGCGACTTCTCCTGGGTCAGTGGCACCTTGTAATCTCCTTGGTGTATGACCTCAATGAAATGGGTTAGGCCTGCAGACGAGGGTGAGGGTGTGCTGAGTGACTGTGCTGGTCTGAGAAACCAATTCAGACATTTCCGGCCCTTGAAATTGGACCTCTTTCTTGGCTTTTATGTCTGGACTCCTGAGTCATTGGGAGAGGGGTGTGGTGAGGCCAAATAATTAGCCCAGCTGTCAAGGGATTAAAAAAGTTGTTGAGGAAGAAATTCTCCTCTAACAAGCAAATATGCAACAGAGGAGGGCCTGAACCTGACCCTCCTTAAGGAAAGTACCTGAGCCTCCCTTGGGGAGCAGACTTCCTATCACCTGCCATGTTTGGCATCTCAAAGCACCACAGTCAAGACCTGCCCTTTTTCCTGGTTGTACGACCATGACCTTTCTGAACCTGCTTCTTCTAGGAGCGTAAGAAAACCGCATCTTCACCAGGCGGCTGGAAGGAACAGAAAGTATGACAGACGTGACTAATGCTGTAGAAGATCTTGTCATTAACCTCCCGGGAGGGAGAAACGCCAGCTCCAGTCCGCTCAGTGCCCTTCTCCCAGTGGCAGAATATAAATCAATCTGCATGTGGAGTTAGAACAGAGCTAGGCAAAGCAGCGTCAGTCTCCGGGCCCAACCTTTCAGGTCTATTACAAAGAAAATATTTTGTAAAAATAAAACGAGAGGCGTGTGACGCTTCACTTTTTCTCCAAAGAGTTCTTTTCGTTAAAAAGTCCTTTTTATAAAATGCAGAAACAGGCACCGGTAGAAACGCTGGTGATGCCAGGAGGTCAGTCACCCGACTTGGGGTGTAAACGTTTCCTTCAATCTGTCTGGCTAGGTTAGTTATTTTGAAGCTCCGAATCTGGGACACGGCGCCAAGGCAGCTGAGGTGGGAGCAGCAGCCTAGCTCTTTGAAGACGTGGAAGCTGGGCCTGGGGAATTGTGGATTTGGGGAGGGAAAGAAAAGTTCAGCTCTGGCCACTCAAGCCCTGCCCAGAGCCGGAAGTGGACAC